>NW_027094087.1:116637582-116642582 GCF_029207755.1 Chamaea fasciata | reverse complement strand
GATGGATGGATGGATGGATGGATGGATGGATGGATGGATGATGGATGGATGGATGATGGATGGATGGATGATGGATGGATGGATGGATGGATGATAGATGGATGGATGGATGATGGATGGATGGATGGATGGTTGATGGATGGAGGGAGGGAGGAATGGATGTTGGCCATGAGGGAGCTCACACATTCTTCATTACAATGAATATAACACCTCTTTCTGTGAAGCCTGCAGACAATTGTCATTGTTGGCTCCTTCAGGCCCTGCAAGGCCACCCTGAGCTCAGCCCAAAGCTTCTCCTGTCCAGGCTGAACAATCCCAGCTGTGCCAGCCTTTCCTCCCAGCAGAGCTGCTCCATCCCTCTGCTCATCCTGGAGCCTCCTCTGGGCTCTCTCCAGTAGCTCCACGTCCTCCCTGTGCCGGGCCCCAGGGCTGGGGCAGCTCTGCAGGTGGGGCCTCACCTGCGCAGGGTGCAGTGTGTGCAGTCCAGTCCAGTGAGCAATGATGTCCCCATGACAGGTCGCTCCAAATAACTGCAGCAGCGAGGATTCCTGATCTCTTTGGAAGGCTTTGTGTTTGCACAGGACGTTTGGCATCTGCCAGCGCAGGATTGCTGCAATTCTCGCCTTCTTAACAAAAAGAAGGTTAATTCTTAAAATTGAATTCTACCCATTTCCTTCTACAAGGATGGTCCCCATTCCCATCTGGGCACCTTCCCATGGAATAATGGAGTCATTTCGGTTGGAAAAGACCTTTAAAGTCATTGGGTCCAACCACAAGCATCAGACTGCCAAGGCCACCACAAACCCATCTCCCCAAGTGCCCCTTTCTTATGGGGCTTTTAAATGCCTGCACACAGTCCACGAGCACTCTGCATAAGATGAAATCTGCTGCAGGAAGGTCTTTCAGAACTGCTCAGCCTTACAGTGAAAATAATTAGTCAGGAGAGGATTTTTTTTTTTTTAATTGTGAAAGGATTCTAGCAGTGGGGAGTTTAACTGCTGGGAGGGGTGAACTCTGCATTCCCAGAGGTGTAGAAGTCAGACTGAAAGTTCCTGTGCCAAGTTCCATCACATAATCGATGAAACCTCCTGGACACCGATAACAGAGGGGGAATCAAGTGATTTCTGCATGAATGGATCTCTTAAACTCTGGATAGGGAGGTACCTCCCTGAACAGTCACAGTGTTATCTCTCGTTAAATTTACCCACAGCTGCAGCAAATTATGAGCACAGTTTGAGGGGCAAACAGATTCAAAAAGGTTGGAAAAGACCTTTAGAACGATCGAGTCAAACCCATCTGGGTCAGATTCTCCCACACTGGAAGAGGATGACCACCCTGCCCCAGATCTTCTTTGTTCTCACCCCTCGCAGGATGTGGTTCAGAGGGGGGGGTCACGAGCAGGGACAGATTGGTTTCCTGCCCTGTTGGAACCCTGGGCACAGAGAATTCCAGCCTTTCTGTACTGGCAGGCACTGAGCCCCAGGCAAACACTGCATTGCACCTGAGGCTGTGGAAAAGGCTCCCAAAATGGAGTGACAGCTCTGGGATTGTGGCTGTGGGGTTTGGATAGAAGGGTGTGATAGCACAGGGTGGGAAACTCAGAGCTGGAGGGTTTAGAATACAGTAATATGGAGAGAAAGCAGGATGGAGGGTTTAGGGCAGAGGCTGAGTCCTTCTTTTTCACCTTCTTCTCCATGCTCTGGGTGGGGTTTTGGAATGGGGTAGAAAAGTCCACACTGTGGGCCAGGGGTGGTTGGTTATTGGGTTAAAAGTCAAAATAATTCAGGTGTCATTTCTTAATTGGACAGTTTATCCGTAACAGGCCTTGTAGAGAAAGAGACACGGCTCCATTTCTGGTTTGTTAGCTTGAAGTGCTGTAGAACTCACAGTTTGAGAGACTGTAGCATAGATAAAAATAAATGAACATCTGAGTCCAAACAAGAAATGCCATCCCAAGCATTTAATCCCAACTCAGGCAAAAAAGAAGATAAACACAAAGCAGTGGGCCAGGGCTGCCAGGAGGGCAGGGGAGTCAAAGGCCAGGATGACACAGACGTGGGAGGTGCTGGAGGCTTTCAGCTGGGCCTCTCTGCACCAGGTCAGTCCCTGTCACCAGGAAGGCCACGGAGAAGCCACGAATGACATCGATCCTGGTCAATGCATCAATGCAGGCCAGCTCCCCCCCAGGCTTTTCCTCCCCGGGGGCTGGTGTACCCAGCTGGGCTCTGCAGCTGCACCCGCAGACAGATGTCACCCCGTGACCATCCCAGCACGGCCACCAGCTGGGGCCGGGCTGTCGGGGCTGTGCTGGAAACCTCACAGGTCCTCCGGGCTGGAGGTCACCTGCACTCGGGGCATGTTCCCCATTTTTTCCTATGAGGCTTTAAGCATCCCGGGAATGACAAGTCCCGACAATTTTCCTCTGCGCCTCCTCCCAGGCAGCTGAGCTGCCGCTCTGGATGGTGCTTGTAAATATCCCCCCGCAGCCCCCGGGCTAGCTCAGTTTCTTGAGTGAGAGGCTTTGGAGGGATATCTCAGAGGGACAGGACAAAAGATTCCAAAAGAGGCTCTTACCCCAGGATTACTCCAAGGCGTTTATTCTCGAAGGGTTCCAGGAGGCAAGAGAGCGAACAAGGAAACACAGGGTCTTTATCTAGTCTCCCACTCAGGAAGGGGTGGCTGGCCCTCAGCCAGTTAGGTCAAGAAAGGAAGGAAAGGTCAAAGCAAATGGTTACAGGCATTAGGGGTCTTGGGGGGAAGAACCATTCCCCAGAGAAATGCAACAGGTGCTCTACCTGAAACTTCATTCTTCTGTGGGGAGCACGGGGACAGGGTGCGCAGCTGCCAGGCAAAGGCCACGGGAGATGGGAGTGGGGCTGCCCAGGGGAGCAGCGGCCCCCGAGCCCTTCCTGCAGAGCAGGGAATTGCCGCCCCAACCCTAAACGCTCACCCGCCTCCGCCGCCCTGGAGGGGGGACTCCGCTCTGCAGAGAGCAGAGATGTTTTTGTGCCTGGCACATCCATCCCAGCAGGGAGCTCTGCATCTCCCCCGATGCCTCAGGCGTGATTAGAGACACAAGTCGGGGAAGGTGGCAGTTTTTAACCCACTCAGCGCCGACGACCTCGCAAACAGGGCTGCGCTTTGCTGACTTGTGCCTGGTTTCTTCCAATGTTTGGATTTGGAGGAGATGCAAGAGCCATCATAGAATTACAGAAGGGTTTGTGTTGGAAGGAACCTGATAGATCATCGAGTTCCTGCCATGAGCAGGGACATCTTCCACTAGACCAGGATCCCCAAATCCCTGAGGCTGGAAAATCCCTCCCAGCCCGGGCAGTCCCAGCTGTGCCCACCTTGTCCCCAGCCCGGAGCTCTGAGTGCCACCTCCAGGTGACACCTGCAGGGACGGGCACTCCAGAGCTCCCTGGGCAGCCCCTGCCAAGGCCTGAGCACCCTTTCCATGGGGAAATTCCTGCTGCTGGCCAAGCTGAGCCTCCCCTGGGCCAGTTGAGGAGAGGAGAGGAGAGGAGAGGAGAGGAGAGGAGAGGAGAGGAGAGGAGAGAGGAGAGGAGAGGAGAGGAGAGGAGAGGAGAGGAGAGGAGAGGAGAGGAGAGGAGAGGAGAGGAGAGGAGAGGAGAGGAGAGGAGAGGAGAGGAGAGGAGAGGAGAGGAGAGGAGAGGAGAGGAGAGGAGAGGAGAGGAGAGGAGAGGAGAGGAGAGGAGAGGAGAGGAGAGGAGAGGAGAGGAGAGGAGAGGAGAGGAGAGGAGAGGAGAGGAGAGGAGGAGGAGAGGAGAGGAGAGGAGAGGAGAGGAGAGGAGAGGAGAGGAGAGGAGAGGAGAGGAGAGGAGAGGAGAGGAGAGACTTGGAGGTCATCTCCTAGGAGATGTTCTAGGGGATCTCCAGCTGCTACAACCCCATGTGCATCCTTGTTGCCACCTCCAGGCTCCTGTGACTCCCAATCCTCTTCCTACCTCTCCCATCCTGCTTTTTCCTCCCTCCCTCCCTCCCTCCCTCCCTCCCTCCCTCCCTCCCTCCCTCCCTCCCTCCCTCCCTCCCTCCCTCCCTCCCTCCCTCCCTCCCTCCCTCCCTCCCCCCCCCTCCCTCCCTCCCTCCCTCCCTCCCTCCCTCCTTCCCTCCCTCCCTCCCTCCCTCCCTCCCTCCCTCCCTCCCTCCCTCCCTCCCTCCCTCCCTCCCTCCCCCACCTTGTCCCAACCCTTCCCTTTTCAGTGAACCCAAGTCTTCCCAGTTAAGCTGGACCATCCCCACCTCTGGCCCTGGCCCTGCTCATGGAGGAGATGTGGGCTGGGTGTCCCCATGGCCTGGCTGGGGATTTCCTTCTGCTGCAGGAGAGGTGACCCGGGGGCTCAGCCCTGGGCACTCCAGAAGGAAAAGGGTTGGCACATTCATTGGCAAAGACAAGTGCCAAGCAAGCAGCCGTGTTCCAGCACGTTCTGTTCCCCAGCAAAGAAACACTCCATGACTAAACTTTGGAAAGCAAGATGTGAGTGAGTTTGTATCTGCACCCAGGAGAAATCCATCATGCCTCCGAGGCTCTATTAACTCTCTGAGAAATAAATGAGTAGAAAACACAATCCAGCATTCCTGAGCGGTTCATTCGTTTTTCTTTATTATTTTTTTTTTTCTCAGCACAAGAGGAAAGAAAGGAACATATGGGGAATGAGCAGGAGCCATTTCGCAGTGCCATGGCCACCTGAAAAGGGTTTAGACCCATAACGCCTCCGAAAAACTCATTCACATTTCCCAAATCACATTAGACAGGTACAGACTGTTTTCATTTTCATGAAACTTTTTTACCCTTCGAAGATCTATTAAACCAGAATATGCCAAAAACGACAGGGGACAGAACTGCCTTGAAGTCCCAGAGGAGAACCTTTTGTAACTCACCTAAATGAAAGTATTTATTTTGAAATAAATTGGGGTTGAATTGAGCAGAAAAGGTCATACCAAGACTGAAGCTGTACCAGCGCAGACTACAAACATGA
>NW_027094087.1:115810050-116025050 GCF_029207755.1 Chamaea fasciata | reverse complement strand
TTTTTAATAATTTTAATATATTATTATTAATAATAATTTATTTAATATATTTATTAATATATATTTATTAATATCATTAGTTATCTATAACATATAATTAATACAATTAATTTATTACCTATAATACATTATATAAGTAATATAAAAATAACATTATGTTATAATATTATTATTATTGCAAACTGGTCCCTAGACCTTACTTATCATTTTCATCATCATCATTATTATGTCACTATATCATGATATTATTATTGCAAATTGACCTCTAGACCTTACTAAGCCTCCTCAGACACTGACATTATTTTTCTGTTGAGGTTTCCTTTCACTTGATGTGAGGCACAAGTCCTGACAAACCCGCTGAGGTCAATATTCAAGCCCAAAACCAAGTCCAAATGATGTCAAAGAAACAACCCCAGTAAGAACCAGGAAGTGTTCTTACCCCAAACCTGATCAATCCCTCAGGCTCTATTTCTACTTTTTCAGGCACTAGAAAATTCAGCCAGGAAATGTGGACCCAGGGTTCATTTTCCATGCCTGCAAAGCTTCTTTGGAAAGTCTGGATGCCAAAACTGCAGGGAAACCCAGCAGTGGCCTTGGCAAGGGCTGCCTGGTGACAAAACACACCTCCCCTACCTTCCTTGCCCTGCCTGTGTGTGCAGGGATCCTGCCAGTCCTTTCCCAAGCCTGCACAAGAGTTCTGTGCCTCAGTTCCCCCGTGGCACTCAGCCAAAGTCTGCCTGACGGACAGAGCTGCCCTGAAGGGAACTCACTCTTTCCTGGAACACAAATGTCATTTCCTCTCCAGGGGAGTTCTGCTGACCGTACAGGGCCTTCATGGTGACCTGGAAAACACAGCAACCAAACTGTGACATCTGCAGTGTCTGTGGGCAAACAAGGCATTAAAGCCCTGCTGAATCAAATCAAATCAAATCATATTAAATTAAATTAAAGCACTATATAAGAAACACAGCCGTTGTTTGCAGGCAATTTGAGTCTTTGTGATACAGAAGCTTTAACTCGGATCAACAGGTTTAGTTGCCCCTAACAGAGAAGATCCACAGGACTGAGGATCACAGAATCCCAGCATGGGTTGGGTTGTCAGGGACCTTAAAATCCACCCAGTGCCACCCCTGGATGGGCAGGGACACCTCCCACTGTCCCCAGTGTCCAGCCTGGTCTCGGGCACTGCCAGGGATCCAGGGGCAGCCACAGCTGCTCTGGGAATTCCATCCCCACCCTGCCAGGGAACAATTCCTGCCCAGGATCCCATCCAGCCCTGCCCTCTGGCCCTGGGAAGCCATTCCCTGTGTCCTGTCCCTCGTCCCCAGTCCCTCTGCAGCTCTCCTGGAGAATCCCTTCAGGTACTGCTGTAGGTGCAGCACAGAAGGCACTGAAGGACACGGGATCTGTGTGTCCCCACGAAGCCACACAATTCAGACACGGGCACTGCAAAGGGAACACAGGGAATTCCTGTGCAGGAATGCAGCGAAACTCACGTGTGACTCCACCAAAAATCGCCGCTTGGCTTTCTGCTCTGCTCTCCGGACTCGGCCCGTGTCGTCCTCAACCAACAGGAACCTTTTAGAAAGGAAAAAAAAAAACCCCAACAAGGCAAATGAAATTGAGTGAACAAGGAAAAAGGAAAGCAAGGAGTAGAGAGGCAGGAAATCACGCGACCAGTATTGCAGCTCTAATCCCTGAGGGACCACCCGGAGACCCCCGCGGAACCCTTCGAGGGCTCCGAGCGATCCCGGCCCGCACCAAGGGGCTCCGGCAGCCCCGGACCGCCCTCAGGGGTTCTGAGGGAACCCAGTCCGCACCGAGGGGCTCCGGCAGCCCCCGGCCGCCCTCAGGGGCTCAGCGGCTCCGGCTCCGCGGGACTCCCGAGCGCCGCGACGCGCCCGCGGTTGCCATGACACTCCGTCACTTCCGCCTCGCCCTCGGGCACCGCCCTCCCCCGGCGCTGTAACCAATCACAGCCTCCGGCAGCAACGGGAACGCTCTCGATTGGTCGCAGTGGGCGCCATTCATCATGAAAGCCGAGGTGCGATTGGTCCCCGCGGATGGTCACTCATTCCGTGAGGCGAGGAGGGCGGCTCCGGCGCCCGGCGCGACCTGTGGGACATCACCCGGGAGAGGGGGGAGACGCCGCGTGCAATGACCTCACGGATTAATATCGTACGCACGGTACAGGCCCCTCCCGCGGGTGTGAGGAGGGAGCGCGGCCGCCCCTCACGGCTCCCCCAGCACTGATCCCCTCAGGCTGGCAGAACCGCCATTGGTCGGGTAGGCGGGTCCTGCCGCTGTCCAGGCCTCTGATTGGTGGAGCGCCCCGCTGGTCACACGGGGGGCGGGTGGAGGCCGCGCGTCAGAGTGGGGCTGTCACGGCTCTGATTGGCCGGAGGGGGCGGGGCTCTGTGGGTTTCCCGGGCTCTGATTGGCGGCACGCTCTGCTCGTCAGGCGGGAGCCGCGGCCGCGCGTCAGTACGGCGGCCGCGAGGGGCTCCTCCCCCCTCCCCTCAGACGGGGCGAGGGCGGCGATGGCGCGTCCGGCGGAGGCGGCTGCGGGCGCCGCTCCGGCCCCTCCGGCCCCTCGGTGCCCTGGCCGCGGCCGGGGCCGTGAGTAGGGCCCGCACAGACATGAGGTACGGCCCGGCGGGACGGGGGCAGCGCGGGCTGCGAGCGGCGGCGGCGGCGGTTCAGCCCAGGCCGGCGGGGGGGCAGCGCCGCCTCAGCCCCTCACGGTGCCCGGGTGTGTCGCGGTGCCGGGGCCCGAGTCCTCTCCCTCGGTAGCCGCGGCGGGCGGCGTGTGATGCTGCGCCCCTTGCTGGGGCCGGTGCCTTGTGCTGCTCCTGTGACCGGAACGTGTGGGGATCCTTCAGCTGAAATCACCTTGGTCCCGCTGCCTCCGGCCGCTGCGCCCCGAGCGAGGGAAGGGAGGAGAGCCATCCATCGGGAGTGCCGTCCCTGAGGAGTGCCCTGGGCTGGGAATGCCATTCCCTGTGAGCGCCATCCCTTGGGAGTGCCGTCCCTTAGGGAACGAGGGAATGGTGCCGGGAAAAGGAGCCGGGCCGTGGGCAGGGTTGTGTCCCTGTGTGTGACTGTGCCTCGGGTGAGCAGGCAGGGTTGTCGATGATATTCCCTGCGGGTATCTTTTGTTCTGGTTCAGCTGCTGGCTTTATTTGGGGTGATATTTAGGGTTCGCTTGTAAAAAAAACCCGGTGTGCTCTGTGAATTCTGCCTTTCTCTGCCGCATGAAGGGAAAACACTTCCGTGGCTTATCAGAGGGGATTATTAGTAAGTAATTCCTATTAGTAAACCAGCCGGCATTGCAGGGGGGATAGTGTGGCCCTCGTTAGAACAAGAAACGCTCTGTCCTCCTCTACCTCTTCCAACTGCCCAGTTCCAAAGTGCTTTTTGTTCGGAGCTTATATGGCAATAGATATTTAGTGAGTATTACCAGAATATGTATTGGAGTCAAGCTCCGAATGGATGCATTTTCTTAAATGAAAAAGCCACGCTGTGTTCTGGGTGTTGATGGCTCTGGGGCGCGTTACTCCCCACGGCCTTTCCTTCTGCCTTTTACCTTTTCTTGTAGCCACCTGTAACTTTCTTTGCTGGGTATGATCTGGTGATATTCTCCCACAGAAAACTTCCTTAGGACCCGAGGGGCGCCTGCAGCTGGGCCAGGAGGGATTGAGGGAGGATTTTAGGGAAGGGTTCTTCCCAGGCTCCCCAGGGAATGGGCACGGCCCCGAGGCTGCCAGAGCTTCAGGAGCCTTTGGACGGCGCTGCCAGGGATGGGACAGGGTGGGGCTGGATCATCCCTGTGGGTCCTTTCAGGATATTCCATGCTCCTGTATAGTTTATAGTTTAGACCGGTGAATTGATCCCAAATCCTCCTCTCCGTTAAGGTTTTCCCTGTGCGGGGTGTGTGAGGAGGAGCCCTGCCTGTCTCACGGCCGTTCCCGGCTGCAGGAGGGGAGGGTGCTGTGGATGCTGAGGGTGTCCTCACTGCATCCCCGGCTCGGACAGAGCAGAGAGCCGCATTTTCTGTTCCCTCCGAGCTCGGGCTGCCGGGCCGTGGCTGTAAATCCCGGCGGGCTGCGTGCTGGGCCCCGCTGTGCCCGCCCCGATTTTGGCAGCCTGACAGGGGTCGTGTTTCGTGCACAGCAGCGGGTTCCCAGCAGCTTCCCCAGTGTCTGCACCCTGCACTCGCTGCCTCACAAACCGCCCTCGGTTCTTTCAGCTCCTCTGTGACATCCCGCTGTCCATCATTCCACATAAGACCCTTTGCAGAGTAGCTCTGTTTGCCTGATCGTTTTCCTTTATGTCCTGGTTCTTGGGTGAAGAATTGGGGTCTCAGAGCCATGACCTGCAGCGCCTGTTCCATCTCTGGCTGCTGTTTGGTGGCCTTTCCTTAATGCCTCTGACCATGCAGTTAGGATAGATTTGGATTCAGCAAAGAATGTGATTCTAGCAGTGAAATATTCCTAAATCATGATGTTGGATGGCCTTTTATGGGATGAAAAAAAAGTTAAGGAAAAAAACCCCAAGCAATGGGTTGAGAAATGGGGAAATCAGTGGGGTGGAAGTTTTCTGTAGGAAAGCCTTCCCTGGCACAGGATGCCCAGAGCAGCTGTGGCTGCCCCTGGATCCCTGGCAGTGCCCAAGGCCAGGCTGGACACTGAGGACAGTGGGAGGTGTCCCTGCCATGGCAGGGGTGGCACTGGGTGGGATTTAATGTCCCTCCCAGCCCAGTCTGGGGTTGTGTGCTCAGGAGTTGGCAGCCACTGACATTTCCCTGTGCTGTGGGCAGCACCAGAGCAGAATGAACCATCAGCAGCTTGCTTTGAGGGGCACGTTTCAGTTGGGAGTGGCTCAGAGTTGGAACCCAAGGGATGTGAGGGGTTTCACTCTCATTTTCCCGTAAAATCACCCCAGGGCTGCCCCAGCTGCTGCTGTGTGCTGGGAGCTTTGAGTGCTGAACTTGGGATGGCCCCTCCACAGCAACTCGGTTTTGTTTTTACTTGCCAAGCATGAAATTGAGGGGAGTGGTGGACAGTCAGGAGGGGGATCCAGGCTGGGATGTGGTGATGAGTGCCTTGTGCACAGCAAACCTCGCTGTGAGGTGCTGAAACCTTCTGTGGCACGAGGAGTCGCCCCCTTTAAAAAGCGTGCTTTGTACAATTGAAATGGAATATACTGGATTGGTTGTTTTTTGGCTGGCACTGTCACTGCAGGCACGGGTTGGGATTTTAATTGCAGATGGAAGGATTTATAACGGTATTTGTGAGCTGTGAGGTTTGGGAGGGCACCAGCTGAGGTGTCTGTGGATCCACCTGTCTGGAATGAATCTCTCTGGAGCTCTGTGCCTGCCAGGGTTGCAGGTAGTCACGTTCCTGACAGAGAAATTCCACCTTCCGCTGCAGGAAAGCACTAATTACTGATAGTAATTAGAAACTAATCTCTCCTATGCAAACAGGGCATTGGCTGTCCCCTCCAGAGGATCAGCTTCTTGACCAGAATAGAAGATTTCTATTTAATAGAAATTAAATAATTTTGAGTGGGAAGGAGGGAAGAGAGGTATCCTTGGGCATTCCCAGGAAGAAAAGTTGTTGTATTTTTGATGCAAAAGGTGCATTTTTACAGCATTTCCTTCACTGCAATCAGTCAAAACACAGAAAACTGAACTGACATAGTACACACATGATTTGGTTTTCTCTTATCAAACTTGCATGTGTTGGATATTATATTTTACTTTTTCATGTGTTGTTTTTAAGGTAATTGAATTAATTAGTGTTAGTGTCCAAGTGGGCATCCATTCTCTGTGAACTCTTCTTTTCAGCAAATTGCAAATGTGGTAAAATGTGTGTGTGGAATTGTGGAATAATCTCAGTTATGAGTGTGTGAAACCTCAGTCTGTGCTGTGTTTCTCTCCCACAGCAGTTTCCCATCCCCTTTCCCTGCATTCCCTCATGGCTGTGTGTGCCCACAGCTGGGAGAGCTGAGCTCTCCATCCATGGACTTTGTCAGAGGTTTTGTGGGATGGCAGTCCTGGAAAACCAAGGGCCTGATGGTACATTCCATATTACTCATAAATATATTGCTGCTAATAATGTAGATTAGCAAACCCTAATGACGCTGGTAAAATGATTCCACTGAAGACTCAGAAGTTCAGCTTTTCCTTTGTGTTCTGATCCTTCAGATTTCCCTGGGGATTCTCTCCCTGGTACCTTCGGAGGATCCAGCCCTGGCCATGAGCGATTGGCTGTAAATGGCTGGGCAGGTTTAGCTTTGCAGCATCTCAAGGTGCAGCTTCCTGTGCTCCACAGAAATGCACGGTCTGTAGGAAATAGTTGTCAGTACACTGAACACCTGGATTTAAACGTGTGATTCCTGAAGGAGGGTTCCCACGGAGCCACCTGGAATGTTGGCAGCACTCTGCAGGATTCAGGATGAACCTCCTCTGGAGCACGTGGGTTTCTGCACTTCCATCCAGAACTGTCAATATTTACCGCATTGAAATATTGCTGTGAAATAATCCAGAGTGCCAGAGGGCAGGGCTGGATGGGATCCCGGGCAGGAATTGTTCCCGGGCTGGGCTGGAATTCCCAGAGCAGCTGTGGCTGCCCCTGGATCCCTGGAATGCCCAAGGCCAGGTTGGACACCGGGGACAGTGGGAGGTGGCCCTGCCATGGCAGGGGTGGCACTGGCTGGGATTTAAGGTCCCTCCCAGCCCAGCCCATGCTGTGTTGGGATCACACCTGCTGGGAGTGGCAGTCCGGGATTCCCAGCCTCCCTCCGGGATCCTGCAGGGCTGCTGACACCCCGAGGTGCCCGGGGCTCAGCTGCTCTGGGGAAAGAAGAACTTTTAGTGTTTTCTCTCAGCACCTTGAGGTCTCTGTGAGTGTTTGCAGCAGTGCAGGAGGGAAATGTTCCAGCGATATCTGCTTGTGTGTTGGCAGCAGAGCCCCCGCCCATCCTGGGGGAAGGAGAAGAGGCCTCTCTTGTTTTGGGCCCGAGGCTCCTCCTGCCGAGCACACACGGACTTTTTGTTCCTTGCCCTCCCAGCTGAACTGTGGAGATCCAACCTTGGCTGCTGGGCAGGGAATTCAGCTGTGTCTGTGCAGCCTGAGCCTGGGGAAAGGCAGCTGCACATTCAGCTCCCAAAGGTCAGCGTGAGTTTGGGAGGGCTCTCTCCATGGCACTCTTTATGTTATGGTCCAATTTAACACCTCTGCTCCTGTGTTGGGAACTTGCTGCTTGCATCTGAAGGGTTCACAAGACTGAGCTGGAAACTGAAGGTGCAGTCGAGCCAATTTTGTGTCAATCACAAATGAAACACAGAACTCTGTTAATCATCGTGTCCTTATGGTGATAAAGCCATTTATTCTAACTGTAAAAACACCTACTTTCATTTTTTTACTACATTACAGTTACAATTTCAGATTCCCAGGCACCAGGTTACGGGCTGGCCTGTGGACTGCAAGGTGCAATATTTAATGGTTTTTAAGGAAGTTCTGCACGTGGCCTTCGGGTGTGGACAGATCCTGTGGGGATTCCTGTGCTTTTGGTGAAGAGCTCAGATACCCAGTGCAACTTCTAATCATTTCATAAACCTTCGGGGTATTTTGGGGAAGTGCACTTAATTCTTACAGAGAGCCATAAAAGCTGACAACCCGAGAGCTGTGTTTTGTAATGAAATGCCACTAATCTGGTCGGGTACCAAACGGGATGATGTAACCGTTGGATTTCTTGAGCAAAAATCCTGACATTTTCCTCGGAGCCCCGTGTGAGCCCCAGCTGGATGACCTCAGTGCTCTGCAGCTCTCAGACAGACAGACAGGCTCCTGTGACGCTCAGCCCTGGGGTTGTTGACTGCCTGTTTTGCATGGACATTTGGTGTAATTCGATTTTTTAGAGACAATTCTCTGCCCTGAATCTTTGCTGCAGCTGCTGCCTGTGCCTGTGGTTGCCTTCCCCCCTCCCTGCCTGCAGCCATCCCCATTCTTACCTGTTTTTTTCTTCCCTTCCTTTTGTCCTGCATCTGTATTTCTTCATTTTAATGGTCTCTGAAGGCTGGCAGGTGTTCTCTCCCTCTCACCCTTTGAGATGTTCACGGGTTTTGTTCTGTTGGTGTTTGTAAGAGCCAATCCCAGCCAGGAAAAACTTTGTGACAGGAACTGGGTGTAGGGAGAGGTGAAATACTTTAATAATTTTCTCCCTTGTTAACACCTCTGTTCTTCAGTGTGGGCTTGAATTGCAAACAACAGAATGAGCATCAAAGAGAAGAGGGCGGGGGTTTTTTGTGGAATAAAGTAGTGTGGTGTGAAGTTACCGTAGGTGTTCAGGGAAATACTAAATTTAAAAGCAGACATGTAACAAGGTTCTCCCCTATTCTTTTCTAAGTGCTCCTTATAGTTGTCTGTTATAATTTTTTTTTAAAGTTCTGGTTTGTAAAAATCATATTCAGAGGAAGAGTTCAAAGCACAGAAGTGTTAAAATATGTTTTCATGTAAGGTCATCTATACTTCAGTTCATGGCATGGTGGATTTTTGTGGTGTTTAAGGACAAAGTTTGGAATGAGCCATTTTCCACCTTGGAAACTCCTGCATGTCCTGCTGTTCTCTTCTCATTCTACTTCAAACCACACTGATATAACCTGCTCATTAGAGAGCAAACAGCAACCTGCTGGTTAACACACTGCACGGATTTTAAGAAGTGTGACAGAAATCCTGTTTTTGCTGCTGAGAAATGGGGTCGCTTCAAGGAGATGTTGTCAAATAACAACGGCATGGCCAGAGGGGGAAGGCAAATGCAGTGCATTTTTTGGGTGGTGTGCTCAGGGATCTCTGGCTTCATTGGGATCAGGGGGTCTCAGGTCTGGGAATTCCCGTGGGCCCGGAGCCCTTCAGATGGTTTTGGTGGGACTAAAGGGGACGTTGGGCTTGTAGAGATCCTGGATTGGGTTGGGACTGAACCAGATGGATCCTCCCGTGTGCTGCTTCCTGATCTCTGACCCCCGGCTGCTGCCAGGAAGCTGATGTGTTCTCCCTGCTCACAGTGTGCTTCCTTATCACAGCTCTTATCAGAGTCATCTGAGTGGAGCTGAGGCTTGTGCAGCATTTTCACTTCACCAGCTCCACGCTTTTTTTAGCTTGTTTAGTCATGGTTTTTTGCAGAGTCAGGAGTTGAGGATGACCCATAAATCCCAGAGCTCCGTGCGGGGACTGGGAAGCTCCTGTGACACAGGAATAGGAAGTTCTCCAGCTGCAGTCTGGCAGGATTGTCTGGCAGGGATTGTTTGCTGCTGCTCTTTCTACTCAGCGTCTAAATCTGAGGGCGCTGCTTCGAGCTCTGCTGTCTGTGGATGATGCAAGCAGAACAATTTTGCTTTGTGAGGAGGGAAAGAGCTGCATCCTTTCGAGTCGAGGGCTCTCAATGTTACCCTGAGCTGCTGACAAATGCTGTTGTGTGGCTCAAAAAATCACTTTATCTCTATTAACTGCTGGAGATATTTAACCCCAAGAGTTCTAGAACGTAAAACCAAACCCCTGAGAGCCTCTCCTGTCCCCTCATGAACATGTGGTGCCCATTGCTCTTCCTCTCTCTGGTGAGCAGGGACAGCACCCAGGGAGAGGCTGAAGCTGTTCCGGGAGGGATTGAGGGGGGATTGTAGGGCGAGGCTCTTCCCCCAGAGGGTGCCGGGCACTGCCCAGGCTCCCCAGGGAATGGGCACGGCCCCGAGGCTGCCAGAGCTCCAGGAGCCTTTGGACAGCGCTGCCAGGGATGCCCGGGGGGGATTGTTGGGGCTCTGGGCACGGACAGGGTGGGACTGGATCATCCCTTTGGGTTTATTCCCACTCAGGATATTCTGTGATTCTCTGATTTTAGGAAATCTGGCAGAGTTTTCTGTTAATCACACTTTTAACTTGAATGCGGTTTTTGTACTGTAAAATGTGATGTGGGATCTCTGAGCCTTTAAACATCAGCAGTTCACAGAATCCCCAGATCCCTGGGGCTGGAAAAGCCCTCCCAGCCCGGGGAGTCCCAGCTGTGCCCACCTTGTCCCCAGCCCGGAGCTCTGAGTGCCACCTGCAGGGATGGGCACTCCAAAGCTCCCTGGGCAGCTCTTCCCAATGCTCACGTGTTTGTGCTTCTTGGTCAAACTCTTGAAGTTTCTCTTGGAGAATTCAGAATTTCTCAGCTGAGCTGGTGGGGTCTGAGCTGGTTTCACTCTGTCCCTGCTCGTCTCTCATGACAGACTTTGGAGTCCTTGCTGAGAGAGGAGGAGAAGGAGGAGAACTGCAGGGCTGGAAGGAGGAGGGATATAAAGCAGGATTGCTTTTTCCTTGCTGGGCTCCCACTCTCCTGGAGGCACGAGAGGGAACTGGAGCTCTGACCTTTCAGTGCTTGGCTCACGGAGCTGAGCCTGTTCCAGGGATGACATGGCAGCTGGGACCTCAGCCTCACGGGCTGCACTCTGCTCAGCTCCAGCTCCTGCTGGATATTAAACCTCGTGCTCCTTGTGTCTTCGGGGGGGTTATGGGTTTCTGTGGGATTAACAGGCCGGGAGGATTTTTTGATGGGCGATGAGGTTGCTGCAATGAGGAATCACGTGAAGCCTCAGAAATAATGTTGCATTTTCTCCTGCTCTGGGTGCTTCAGCCAGGAAAGTGTTACTCTGTAGCTCCAAGGAAATCAGGCTGTCCTGCTGGAGTTGCTCAATTCCTAGAGTTCCCAGAATAAATTGTGGTAATCCCAGATTCCGGCTCTCCCTGGATTACTTTGCTGCAATCCTGGATTAAACCACCTGGGCTTTGTTAGGGAAAGCAAAGCACAATCCAGCTGGGGCAGGGCAGGCAGGGAATATAATCATGCTGAATCTCTTCAGTTCTTGTGTTAAAATGAGACATTCTGCTTGGGAGGCGTTCAGCCCAGTGATAGAAACGGAGTCCTGGTGTTTCGGACACCCCCTTCAGAATCCTGCCGGCATTATGAATGAAAAATGCACTGAGATGAGACCCTTGAGCACTGAAATTCTGGTGACACTTCATTTCCTTTTGTGGGCAGGTTTGTTGTGCTTTACTAGCTTCAGATGGGAGGGGGAAAAAAAAAAGCACTGAGGGTTGGAGCAGCCTGGGACAAGGAATGAGCTTTCAGGTCCCTTCCAACCCAAACCATCCTGGGACTTTGAACATTTATTCACCTGTTGAGTTCAGTTCTTATCCCTGTACAGTGTTATGGAACCAGGTGAATACTTTCTACCAATAATTCCGTGCTGCATTAGCTTGACTTTGTCTCTCATGAAAGATTCAAGACTTTATTCTGTGATGATTTAAATAGAAACAAAGCCTTGTTGTGATAGAAGGAAGCAGAGCTGTTACCTAGTTAGGTGGTTTCCACCTTTCTTTTGATTTGTGGACTTCTAAAATAAGTATTGTGAGGATGTGCTCTTGGGCTGGTGTACATGAACCTAACATTAGCCTTGATTTCCCTTGTTTTTACAAGTTACCTGGAGATTTCCTGGTTTGTATTTGGGCTGGGGAAAGCACACATGTGAATTCTCAGCGTGTCTCGTTCTGGTTTTGCTGAGAAAAATGCTTCGATGAGGTGTTTGTTGGCCTGCAGGAGGGAGGTCGGATCTTTTCGTGGCTCTGCACGCCAGGAAACTGGAGCAGGGGTGGCTTCATCTGAGCAGGGGGACAGCCAGATCACTGCACTGTTCTGAGAGCTTCAGGACCCAGAATGGAGAGTGAATCCTCAAATCCCTGAGGCTGGAAAAGCCCTCCCAGCCCAGGCAGTCTCACACTGTCCCCAGCCCGGAGCTCTGAGTGCCACCTCCAGGTGCCACCTGCAGGGACGGGCACTCCAAAGCTCCCTGGGCAGCCCCTGCCAAGGCCTGAGCACCCTTTCCATGGGGAAATTCCTGCTGCTGGCCAAGCTGAGCCTCCCCTGGGCCAGCCTGAGGCCGTTCCCTCTCCTCCTGTCCCTGTTCCTGGGAGCAGAGCCCGACCCCCCCGGCTGTCCCCTCCTGGCAGGGACTTGTGCAGAGCCACCAGGTCCCCCCTGAGCCTCCTTTTCTCCAGGCTCAGCCCCTTGCCCAGCTCCCTCAGCCCCTCCTGGGGCTCCAGCCCCTTCCCCAGCTCCCTTCCCTGCCCTGGACACGCTCCAGCCCCTCCAGGGCTCTCTGGTGCCTCTGTAGAGCTGATGTGTTCTGGGGCTGCTTCACCTGGCCAGAAGATTCCCTGATAAACTCTTCCAAGGGACATGGAAATATTAGTAAAGTTGGCCTTTAGTAAATATTAGTAATTTTTAAAAAATATTTATAAAGTAAGATGACTTTATAGAAATGTTAGTGAAGTTGGTGGGGGGGAGTGTAAGCAGTGTGGAAAGGTCTCATGGAAATGCTATTCCAGAGGAGAGAGGCTGCTGGAGTGATGTCCTGGCACAGTAACAAAAGGTGCACACCTGGCTGGCTGTTTATCTGCTCCTCCTTATCAGATTTGTTCTGAACAGAACTCCGATTTATGCTGTGCTCTGGATCACAGCAGCGGGCAGAGTTTTCTCCTCCCACTAGGAACAGGCTAAATTTGTTGGGAAACTATTTGGCATTTATATCCAATTTGTTCTGTTTGGAAAATACCTCCACAGCTGGTTGCTATAAAATCATTATATCCCTTCCAGATCCAAGGGTTGGTGTTGGATACAGTGGGGAAGTTATTGGCAAGGTAACTGAAAAAAAAAAAAAAATGTGTGAAGTTCTTTGTCCCTGGGGACGGGGCTGGCTCAGTGCCTCCTGCAGGATTCTTTATTCCTGCTCTTCAATGGCTGGCAGGAGCACTGCTGCTGGATCTCTGACCTCTGGCACTGTGCATCTGGTTACTCATATTTTTGACCAGGCTGTTACATTTTAATGTTATGGCTCTTTTTTGTTTTGTTTTGTTTTTCCCTTAGATCTCTGTGTGTCTGTTCAGTCTGTCCAGTCTGGAGAGAAGCATTTAAAAAATGAGGTTTGTCTGAGTTTGCTGTGGATTTCAAACACGAAATTTTGCACTGAAACCTAATTAAATCTCACTTGCAACTATGAGATCCTGCTTGGAGCATCTATGATTCCCCCTGAGGTTTTTTGGGGTTTTTTTCTGTGTGGGTTTTTTTTTTTTTTGATAATGCTTAATTCACACATAATTTCTGTGTGTTACTGGGGCTCGATACTCTGCAGCTGCTGGTTTCCAAAGCAGATCAATCCTTCTGTCACAGAGTGTTTTCCAGAGTTCCTTTGCATTCCCACGTGGGAATTGATATTCCCAGTCCCCTGGAATGTCAAATCTAAAGGTTTTCCTTAACTGATCAAAGCTTTTTTAGTATTTAGGGAAACCAAGGTGTGGGCAGGGTGCTTCATGCCCTCCATCCTGTATCCCGCAGGATTTCTTAGGAATGTTCTCTGCAGGCTTTGGGGGAAGCCACGTGTGCTGTTTGCCTGTTCAGGCAGGTGTGTTGGGATGTGCCTTAATATCCTGCATGTTTGATTTAGGAGTGCTCTGACAGCTTCCTGAACTGTCAGCAGTGACAGTGACATGCATTTCAAAGAAAGACTCACAGAAAACCCTCCCAATTTTGGAGTAGGTGAGCAGAACACAAACCTCAGTCCTGTGTGCAGCCGGATTTGGGCTGTGGCTGCTCCTGCATCCCTGGGATGCCCAAGGCCAGGTTGGGCACTGGGGACAGCAGGAGGTGTCCCTGCCATGGCAGAGCTGGGATTTAAGGTCCCTCCCAACCCAAACCATTCCACGATTCCATGAGTATGGACCTGCTGTATGTATTTGGAATTTTTTTCCTTCTTTTTAGAGGGAGCCCGAGCTGCACACCCCTTTAGGGTCCCTCCCAGTGCAATCCTTCTGGGATTCCATCATTTCTGGCTTCAGCTGTGCCGTGCCAATCTGTGTTTCAGGCAGTTTTGCCTCCCTTTTCCATGGTGGTTGTCAGGTGTCTCCCCAGTGTTCCCTGACAGGTTCTAGTTGTCCCGAGGTGTTGCGTTTCCCCCCCAGCCTGCAGGATTTGCTCTCTTGCCCAGTTTCTTTGCCTCATTCCACCGTGATTCTCCCAGTTGGCACCTCCAGTTCCTGGAGGGTTTTAGCAGTGCTCTGACCCTGTCCTGGCTGCTGGCAGGCAGGATTTGGGAGGCCCCTGCAAACCCTCTTCTGGGGCTCTTAAACAGGAACCTTTCAGAGGGCTGAGGGAATGATCTCAGGATTGGAAGATGCTGATTTTTCTGCTGGGCCCAATTCAAAATTCTTTCTCCTTTGTTCATGTCCTGAAGGAACAGGAGGTGGTGCTTGGGGATTTTTTTTTTTCTCCTTTTTTCCTGCTTCTCGAGCATTCCAATTCCCTGCTGTCCAAGCAATGATTAAAAGAGCCACAGACAAACATACACCCCAATACTCGTGTTATTCCTTCATTTGTCCTCGTTTCAATACCAAGAGTTGAAATAATCAGTGAGATTCTTCAGCAGGGTTGGAAGCCATGAGCTGTTGCCATATAGAGCTCCCGGAGCTTGAAAGTTGTCATGGATAATGTTTGCTGGAGAAGTACAAATAAAAAGAGAAAAGAACAGAAGTGTGGGAGCAAATCCTCTTTAGTGTAGAGTGTGAGGGCATCTCTTGCTGGGGGCCTTAACTGGGGATTGTTTGCTGCTGCTGTTTTCTCCTTTAAACGTAGGAAGGGGCACTTTTTTTCCCCCTGGATTTTGTTTTTCCTTGTGTAATTTGGGGTTTCCTTCTTGGAAGTTGCACCAGTCCAGCTGAACGTTTGGAGAAGTGCTGAGTGCTTGGCTTCTCCAACTGTCAGCAGCACTGTTTAATCAGATGAGCACTGAGGCATGTTCATGTAGTTTTATCTCTGCAAGTACTTAATTATTCATTCCTGTGAGCAAGCAAAGTGGATTTGATGTAAGAAGTGCTCCGTGGGGCCTGGTCAGGCTGGTCACAGCTGGAGAGCTGAACATATCACCTGCAAAATGCTGTGGATCATCCTTGGCATGTTCAGTGCCTCTCTTGGTTCTGCACCAGGAAAGTACAAAGTGCTGCACTCAGGCTGGGGCAACCCCTGGGATCAATCCAGGCTGGGGTGAGGAGATGGAGCAGCCCCGGGAGAGCTGGAGCTGCCCCAGCCCAGAGCCCCCCGTGCCCAGAGTGGGGATCAGGAAAGGGATTGGGATCAGGAAAGGGATTGGAATTGTGTCCCTGGGCCCCCTCAGGTGAGGCCCCACCTGCAGAGCTGCCCCAGCCCCGGGGCCCAGCACAGGGAGGACGTGGAGCTGCTGGAGAGAGCCCAGAGGAGGCTCCAGGATGAGCAGAGGGATGGAGCAGCTCTGCTGGGAGGAAAGGCTGGCACAGCTGGGATTGTTCAGCCTGGACAGGAGAAGCTTTGGGCTGAGCTCAGGGTGGCCTTGCAGGGCCTGAAGGAGCCCCAGGAAACCTGGAGAGAGACAATTCCCAAGGCATGGAGAGACAGGACACAGGGAATGGCTTCACCCTGAAAAATGACAGGTTTAGATGGGATGTTGGACAGAAATTGTTCCTTGGGAGGGGCTGGGCTGGAATTCCCAGATTTGCTGTGGCTGCCCCTGGATCCCTGGCAGTGCCCAAGGCCAGGCTGGACACTTGGAGCAGCCTGGGACAGTGGGAGGTGCCCCTGCCATGCATCAGGATGAGCTTAAGGTCCTTTCCAAACCATTCCCTGGTTCTGCGCATTCATTTTCCTGCTGTCAATGGTGGTTGAGTGGTTACTACCCTTTCCTTTCCCCACAGGGGGACAAGTTAATCTTGAGGCAAAAGTTCAGGTTCCTTCCTCTCCAAGTAGCCAACTCTTCACCACAGTGAGTTCATTTGGGGTTTTCTCTTTCACTTCAAGCACCACTAAAGGCCTGTGGGATTCTTCAGGAGGACTGAAGACTTCACGGCTGGGTTTGAGAAAGGCTTTTTGGACTGATGAAGGTTTGGTTGCAAGTGCTTCAGGATAGGGTGGTTTTGAATAGTTGAAATATTGACAACTTAATTTTTCCTGTAAAATATCTTCAGGTTACACTTGTGCAGCCAAGTGACAGCCATAGACTCTTGCCTGCTCTTTCAGAAGGTAATGATTGCTGAAGTTGTGGATTCATCATTAGAATGCCACTTTCCATTTGGAGGTCTCAGCTCAGAAGGTGAAGAAGCAGAAATGTATTTTTAGCGTGCGGAGTTTATTTTGGAGATGCTGGCAGTTGCCAGCTCGCAGAGAATGCTGTGCTGGAGCCAGGAGCAGAGCTGAGTGGTTCCTGCTGACTGCAGGGCCAGCTGGGAGAGTCTCTGCCCCTCCTGCTGCTGCCCAGCTGTCCCCAGGCCCTGCTGGGGACTTGCTCTGCTGCTGCAGCAAGTGGCCCTCGAGCCAGCTCCTCTTGGGGTCACAAGACTCTGCTGCCAAGGCCATTTGCCCCTATTTTTAACCAGCCAGATGGAAAAATAAAGGAACCCTGATCCACAGTCAGGGGTGCCAGCAACTTCTGAAATCACCTGGATGAATTGGGATTGTTGGGTTTAATCCACTGCTGCAAGGATGAGCTGTCGCCTGTGCAACTTGCTCCTCCTGTGCTATAAACCGTACAAACCTTTCATACCTGTCCCTGTCAGGCACTGCTCTCTGCTCCCTGTGAGCAGGGACAGCACCTGAGGGAGCAGCTCCAGCTCTCAGGGAGGTCTGGGCTCCACATCAGGAGAAAGTTCTCCCAAAGGGGCTTTCAAGGCAAGTCAGACCCTCAAGGAAACTTCTGTCTTGAGCTCATTGTTCTGCGGTGGGTGTAGCACCATCCTCTGAGCGGGTTTGACCTCTGCCCCGAGGTGTGAACCTTGGCAAGCTCATTCCTTGGGAGGTGTGACTGGGATACTGTGGGAGCTGGAGGGAGAAAAGGGAGAAGCTGTGTTTGTACCATGGAGCTGCTGTGTCCTGCCCTTCTTGCTCTTCATCATTCCTTGGCCCTCTTCTCCCTGACCTCTCTTTGCTGGCTTTCATCTCTTCACTTACACTGTTTCTCTCCCTGCCTTTGCTGAGGGAAAATCCTGCCCTGGATCAGCCCCAGTGTGTCCAGCAGGACCCGGGCAGGGCTTGTCCCCTGTGCTGGGCACTGTGTGACACTCGAGGGCTGTGTCCAGTTGTGGCTCCTGCAGCAGAGCCCTGGAGGGGCTGGAGCGTGTCCAGGGCAGGGCAGGGAGCTGGGGAAGGGGCTGGAGCCCCAGGAGGGGCTGAGGGAGCTGGGCAAGGGGCTGAGCCTGGAGACAAGGAGGCTCAGGGGGGACCTGGTGGCTCTGCACAAGTCCCTGCCAGGAGGGGACAGCCGGGGGGGTCGGGCTCTGCTCCCAGGGAACAGGGACAGCAGGAGAGGGAACGGCCTCAGGCTGGCCCAGGGGAGGCTCAGCTTGGCCAGCAGCAGGAATTTCCCCATGGAAAGGGTGCTCAGGCCTTGGCAGGGGCTGCCCAGGGAGCTTTGGAGTGCCCGTCCCTGCAGGTGGCACCTGGAGGTGGCACTCAGAGCTCCGGGCCGGGGACAAGGTGGGCACAGCTGGGACTGCCTGGGCTGGGAGGGCATTTCCAGCCTCGGGGATTTTGGGATTTTCTCTTGAGGATTCAGAGTCCAGGGTGGTTCTGTAGGAACCAACCTGATGTTCACACAGCATCAGTGAGGGAGGATCAGGCTGTGACATCCCAGAACAATCTGTGGGTGTACTTGGGCGCTGATTATCAGTCAGCACGTTAAAAACTTGCAAATGTGAGGGTTTTAAGGAGGAGGTTTGTTTTCACAGCTGCTTTGGCTTTCTTCTTGAATCAAACTCGAAGGGTTTTTTAGATCTATTATGTTGGGAAATCAGCATCATGTTACAGTTTTGCAACTGGATTTTTTTTTTTTTCCCCCGGTCCGAGGCTGCCCCACAACCTTGTAGCAAATTTTCCTGATTACAGGGAACTGCAAACCAGTTGGCTTTTGAAGTACCCACAGGGGAGAGATTGGTGAGCTACAGTAAACAAACCTCCCCCATGCCACAGGTTTGTGACTTACAGTAAATAAACCATTAGCACGAACAGCAGCCTTAATGTTCTTATCCTCTTGCAGGAAAGGAATTTTTATCCTGGAAAGACCTATTAAAGCATTTCAGGACAGGGAAGTTACTCATTGCAGTGTTATTAACTGTCCAGACTTCCTGGGTCATTTAGAGAGGGACCATAACAAAGTTTTGCAGAGCCAGCATGGAAAATGCTCATGCACATGGAACCTTCATCCTTCAGAGCAGCTCCAGGTACTTCTATAGTGAGGATGAGCATCTCTTCCCTAACTGTTTGCTCCATGGATCTAGGAAAAAGACTCTGTCTTCCATAGCTAGATTTTTCCTTGCAGTCCTTGGCTTTGTGTGTGTATCCTTGTTCTCTCCTGCCTGCCCTGAAATGATTCCCAGCCCTTGGCAGAAACGCAGAGTGGCTGGAACTTGGGGTCACTTGGAGTGATGCTCAGTGGTTCTGAGGGGCAGAGCTAGAGCTGGAATCTGGCTGTTCTCCCACTGAACTCTTCCTTTGACCTGTAGCTCTGTGCAGAGACAAAGCTGAACCTCACTCTCTGTTTGCTTTTGGGAAGTCTTGTTCCAGAAATCCTCACCCCTTAAGCCCAGTGAAATGCATGGAGAGTCTTCCCTTGGTTTGTGTGTGTTTTGCTCATTTCTTTTGCTGTGTCTGAACTTGTCATGAGCACTGGCAGTGCATCCAGCAGGATTATTCCTGGCCTTGGATCTCAACGTTAGAAGAGAGTGGGGTTGGATGGGATCAATCCTTCTGTAGCACAGGGTGCCCAGAGCAGCTGTGGCTGCCCCTGGATCCCTGGCAGTGCCCAAGGCCAGGCTGGACACTGGGGACAGTGCGAGGTGTCCCTGCCCAGGTGCAATGGGATGAGCTTTAGGATCCCTCCCCATCCAAACCATTCAGTGATTCCTTTACCCCAGCCAAAGGCTGAAATTCTCCCAGTTGTTGCAGGAGCCTGGTTTCTGTGCAGCTGGTGGGGAAGCACAGTTGGCATCTGGAAAGAAATCTTGGCACATGCCCTTACACAATTTTTTTTTTTTTTTGTGCCTTTTGAATGTGCTTGCAGTCAATTAATAATTTGTTTAATATAGAAATCGGATTTTTCAGTTGGATTGTGCCTTCTAAAATGTATGTGTGTATTTACATATGCTCTCTATGTATCTATAGATGCATATCAGAATTAATACATGTTATGTATCTACAGATACATATTTGCATTTTTACCTTGCAAACTGTTTGGCCTTTCCCTTATCCCACTACATGCAGCACTTGCCTGGTTTTGTGGTCACACCTGGGATGGTTTTTGCTCACGTGTGAAAAGTGGTTCTAGGCGTTTTGAAGGGAATTGATCTCATGGAAGCAGGAAACCCTTGCTTTGGGATGTTCCCTGTCCCATGCAGTGAAGCCCCTTTGGCTTCATTGCCTTAGAGTGTGCTTAAGGATATTTTAAACAGGAGACAGGAGCTCTAGCAATGGAACTTTACCATGTTTAACCCCTTGTTTAGGCTCTGTGCAGCCTCTGCAGGCTTGACAGTGTGAGAGAGTCCCTGCCCCTCCCTGCGAACTGGTGCCCGCTCAGCCCCCTTGGCAGTGGGAGGAAATCCCTAGATTTTACAAATGCCCTGTGAGAAACAGCCCAGGAAGTTCCACTGTCTGTTCCTCCGGCATTGACATTTCATCCTCATAAAGCTGCTGCTCCTTGTCTGCTGGACACTTTCTCTGCTTTGGCCACCTGTGATCAGCTGGTGTTGGAGCAGCAGGACAGCGTGTGACCAGAAGGAAGATTAACAACAGAGAGCCTGGTCTGAATGCCACAACTAAAGTCTGTTTGTACATCTGAAGAGCTCCTCGTGTCCTGCAGGAGTTGAGAAGACAGAGCTTGGAAGACATTCAGAGCAGAATGCCCTTGGGTGGGAGCTAGGAGCTGCCCCAGGCAGTGCTGAAACGGCTGAGGTGCCGGTAAGGTTTGGTACATTCTGAATAATTCTCCTATTAAATGCCTGCTTTGGAAATCTGCTGCCCAAACGTGCACCAGCAGAGCCCTGCACTTATGTAACTGGGAGAGTTGGGGACAGAGTGACCTCCAGGAATCCTTCAGAAGACAGAGCCTTGGCTTTCCTCACCACCTGCAGCCTCTTCCCTGCCCTGCCAGACCTCTTATCTGCTGGGTTTGCCTGGGAGGAGGGGAGAGGCCATGGTTGTGCACATCCTGAGCTCCCTGACTCAACACTGCTGCTGACTTGGGCCTTTTCCTTCCTTCCTACCCGTCCCCCAGCAGAGCTGATCCTTAGTGGCAGAGATGGAGAAGTGAAACAACTCAAGAATAGCCCATTTTCTTTTTTTTTTTTTTTCTTTTTTTTCATTGTCCCCATTTCAAAGGATCAGCTCTGAACTTGAGACAAGCACGTGGATTTTTCCCAGCATAGGATTAGGTCAGGCCTACAAGTGATTAAATCCTGGGCTGGAAGGCACCACTGCTGTCCAAGCCAGACCTGTCAGCTCTGACCTATTCCTTTGGCTGCCCTAATTCCTTTCAAAACATCGAGCTGGATTGAAACATGGCACTTCCTGCAGGGTTGTGCCATGGGCATCTGTGGGAAAGGGAGGGAAGACGTTTATCAGCCACTTTCTGAAATACTTTCATGATCTTCTTGACTTGGATGTGCTGCAGCAGTGTCCCCTTCTCTGCAGGAGGTGGGTGTGTTGCCTTGGGAAGGCTGAGCTGGAACAGAGGCTGGACTGAGCTGGAGAATAAAGTAGAGATTTATTAAAAGGCCTTTAAGGATCCAACTTGGGCAGGACAAGAGCCTGGCCAGGGCTGCACCCAAGGTGGACCCAAAATGGGCACAAAATGGTCACAAAATGGACAAAGGGTCACCAGGTCTCACACTTTTATCAGTTTTGGTCCATTTGCACGTTGGGGTTGAATTGTCCAGCCCCAGCTGCAGGTGATGCAGTCCCATCCTTCTTGTTTCCTCCCCTCAGCCCACCCTTGTTTGTGCTTTGGGGCCTGAACACTTGTCCCAGCTGTCCTTGGTGTGCAGCAGGAGAAGGATTTGTTTTGTGTCCCTGCTGTGTGCAGAGCTGAGTGACACTGACTGTGAGCTCAGAGCTGCACCCCTGGGCTCCACAGGACCTGAAACACACCAAAGATAAAACTTAAGACATCAGGTGGAACAGGTGTGAGAGTTGATGCAGGAATAAGGAAAGGGATAATCTGCAAAAAGCCATGTCATCATTTATTCTCTAACCCATTTGGGCTGGTTCTGGCAGAGGCAGTAATAAAAGGAATAAGGTTGGTTGTGGTGAGGACTGGAGAGGTCAGAAATGTGGTGAGGGGAAAATGCCCACAGAAGTGATCCAGGGCTGCACTGCAGCTGAGCTCTGCTCTCTGAAAGCTGGAGTTAGAGTTAAGGGTGGCCAGGTGACTGCCAGACTCCTCTTAGGATAATGTACTCCCACAAAATGAGGATACAACTGCCACTGAGGGGTTACAGAGCACTCAGGCTCAGCCAAGGCTGGACTCCAGGCCTGGATGAACAGCTTGGAAATAAAGCGTGACTGGTTTCATTTTAAGGGAGGGAAGTAGCAGAACCCATCTACTTTACCTGCTGCTCTTGGTATTCATGGAGTCACCTGGTGGGCGAGGCTGGGAGGGACCACAGTGGGTCACTGGTGCCACCTCCCTGCTCCCCCAGAGCTCAGGGCGCAGGGTTGTGTCCCTGGGGCTCTGCAATGTCCCCAGGGAGAGACTCCAGCCCCTCTCTGGTCCCTGCCCAGGGCAGGAGTTGTGTCCCCTGTGCAGGGGAATTGCTGGGCTCAGTCCCTGCCCGGGGCTCTGGGGACATTGCTGGGCCTGGAGCAGAGCCTGGGGCTGCTCTGCCCTCCCTGCACAGGGACAGACCTGGGGACACTCAGGGACACCAATGTCCCCTCACCCTGGGGCTCCTCTCCAGGCTGAGCAGCCCCAGCTCCCTCAGCCTCTCCCGGGCGCGGGGATGCTCCAGGCCCTTCCCCAGCTCTGCTGGATGTGCTCTGGGAGCTGCAGGTCTGTCAGAACAGACTTGGAGATCCAGGAGCACACAACACTCACATCCAGCAGGGGTGTCCTGCATTTCCTTGTCCAGCTCATTCTTGAAGTTAATGTCAGGCTGCCATTAAGGGTTGTCGTAGGTGTGCAAGTGTTCCCCAACTTCATCGTTCTTGTCTTTCAGAGTTTTGGGTTCGGTCCTTGTTTTGAAGGAGGAGTCAGGAACTGCCCAGTGCCCTTGTGTTAATCAGGGGTTTTAACACACTCCCCCAAACAAACAAAATGAGAAAACAGGTCACTGCTGCACCTGTGTGAGTGAAGGCAACTTAAAAAAAAATAAAAATAAATAAATTGCAGCACTAAGAAGCTCTTGAAATTCCTGCATTACAGGGTCTGGTGGTTCTGACTGAAGCAGGCAGCTGTTAAACTCAAAATAAAACAGGATAGTTATTTTATTTCTTATTAAGGGGTTTAGAAACAGTTGAGTGATGCGCTGGCTTTTCACTGTGTTCAATCTTTTGAAGTAAGAGTCAGTGACCTCTTGGGAAGGGTGCTGTAATCCAGTCACAGTTCAGTTGGGACTGGAATTACTGGCGGCATGCTGTCAGGATTGAAACAAACCCATTTGTGAGAGAGTCCAGGGTTTGGAAAAGCCCTCCCAGCCCAGGCAGTCCCACCTTGTCCCCAGCCCGGAGCTCTGAGTGCCACCTCCAGGTGACACCTGCAGGGACGGGCACTCCAAAGCTCCCTGGGCAGCCCCTGCCAAGGCCTGAGCACCCTTTCCATGGGGAAATTCCTGCTGCTGGCCAAGCTGAGCCTCCCCTGGGCCAGCCTGAGGCCATTCCCTCTCCTCCTGTCCCTGTCCCCCCCGGCTGTCCCCTCCTGTCAGCTAAGTGATCTTTAAGGTCCTTCCCAACCCATTCCATGATTCTGGAGTACAGAAGTGACTTCTCAGCAGTTTGATCATTGCCACAGGGGCTGGAAAACGTCCGCAGGGGTGGGGTTGCTTCGTTAATCTCTTCTGCCTGCTTGGCACAGAACAGAAGAAATGGCAGGACTTGACAGTTGGGAAGGTTTTCACTCTCCCAGTCATTCCTGTAAGGAGCAGAAACCCTGGAAAGTTTTGCAAAGTAGTGACTGAGTTAAATCTGATCTCTAAGGGGTCAGAATTCCCCGAATGTCTCAGAGTGCTTTTGTTTTCCAACACTGATCCAAAATTACCAGGCTCTGCTAAAACTCTGAGTCCCTTGGCTGATCCTGGTGTAGAGGCTTTCCCATGGAACATCTGCAGACTCCAAACCCTGGGACACTCTGCTGTGAAGTCCTGCTTGGGGGGATCTTGTTGGCATTTGGAATTCTTGGAGGATGTGGAGACTTTATCTGGTCGGGTTTGTCTCCTTTTTTTCCCTGTAGGAGGAGGAAGGTGACTGATAAGTGGCCTCGGGAATGAATTTTGGCATTCAGATCAAGAGTTATCTCACGAGGAATTATTTAGGAACAGAAATGCTGTGTTGCATTTTAGAGGGAACAAAAATAGGATCTTTTCTGTGTGAAACGTGTCTGTGTGAAGACACACAGGACTGAAATAGCTCAATTACTCCTAATTTATACCTCCTGTGGCTTTATTGCAGTTTTCTCTGTAAACATGCCCTCAGCAGAGCACAGATAACTTTAAATAGAAACCAATAAAGTTCTGAGCCGTGTTTTGTAAGTCCGTCTATAATACACCATGAGAAGAATTTTCATACGTGCCTGACTCCTGTGAATAAATATTTTTACTGGAGTTATTTTCAACCTGCTCATTTTTTTCCAGGTAAAAGCTTTCAGCATCAGTATTTATATTTAGATATGATCTGGGATTTTATATGTATGGAGTTGGTCTCTATATGGTTCAGTTTTACCTTTATGTGAACAACTTCTAGGGTTACATAGGTTATATATATTTTATATATACATATAAACACTGTTTGTGTATGAGATTACTGGTTTATTATTATGTTGGTTTATGAGAAGAAATAATTGGGAGTGAGGATCAAGAATTCCAGTATTTCTGAGCTCAGCTGCAGCAGTGTGAGGTGGCAGAGAGAGCCCTGCCAGCTGAGCTGGGTGTACCAAATGTTTCTCATTAGTGTCTGTAAAGATAATTGTGTAGCTGATACAAGTCCCAGCTGTACCTGATATAAACCTGGTGCTGTTGGAATGCCTGTTCCTGGTGTTTGTTGGACACTTCCCATCCTGTGCCAGGGGCACATCTCATCCTCCCCAGGCAGGGTGGGGAAAGGCTCCTCTGAGCTCCTTGGGGAACCATGGCTGGGGAGCTTGGGGAGTTTCCTCTGGGGGAAGTTGTCCCTGAACTGGGTGGGCTTTAAGGTCCCTCCCAACCCAAACCATTCCAGGATTCTGTGATTTCACTCCCAGATTTCCTGCGCTTTCCCCTTCCCAGGTGACCCAGAGGCCAAGCCCCAGAGCCCTGGGGATGTTCAGTGGAAGAACTCTCACAGGCAGGGCCCTTCCTGCCTGCCCCCAGCAGCACAGCCAGTGACCCTGAGCTGCGGGAAGTCACAGAGAGCAGCTGGGCAATGCTCCTGTGGGCATTTCAAACTATTGATCTCCTGGAATGTCATTGATCTGTCACTGCTCTCCCTGACCTGGGAACACTCCAGTGCCCCACAGACAGGACAGGAGGGGAGGGAACGGCCTCAGGCTGGCCCAGGGCAGGCTCAGCTTGGCCAGCAGCAGGAATTTCCCCATGGAAAGGGTGCTC
Organism: Chamaea fasciata; assembly: GCF_029207755.1. NCBI lineage: Eukaryota > Metazoa > Chordata > Aves > Passeriformes > Sylviidae > Chamaea > Chamaea fasciata. The sequence goes on along the minus strand of NW_027094087.1, from coordinate 116,000,154 downwards.
AGGCCTTGGCAGGGGCTGCCCAGGGAGCTTTGGAGTGCCCGTCCCTGCAGGTGTCACCTGGAGGTGGCACTCAGAGCTCCGGGCTGGGGACAAGGTGGGGCTCCCTGGGCTGGGAGGGCTTTTCCAGCCTCAGGGATCCCTGACCTTGGTGGGCGCAGGGATGGCTGCTGCTGGCCCCACACTGGCAATTGGAAAGCTGGAATGTTTGCCTTTTCTGGAGGCTTGGGAAGGACAGAACTGGTGACTGATCCCAGTGGTTCCCTGTGGACAAGATGTGGCTCCCTGTTGTTTAGGGATGAAGGGATTTATGTTGGAAGGAGGTGTTTATTGTTGGATTGCTTTGGCAAATCCCAGTGCAGCAAAGGCTTGAGCTCTTCTGTGCCAGGCAAAGGTGAGTAGCTCCAAGTTCCTTGTTGTGCTCTCTAAAAGGATGAAGTATCTGTTCCATCTTGTGTCACCCTTTGGGGGGCTGTTGGTCACGTTTCCTTGCTGGTTTTGCTGATGTGGGAGTCGTGGGCTGCCTTCCCAGGCGAGCTCTGTGCAATCCACTGACGGGGCACTTGTGGTTCCCCTCATGGTCTCCCCTGCTTCCTGTTCGAGTCATTCCTCGACTCATTGCTCAACGTCACTTGAACTTATCACAGTTCAAAAAATTGCTGAGAGATCCAAGTTTACACAAATATCAGTAGTTGGAGGGAAGTCACAGCTTTCCTCAAGGGGAGGGGTGGCACAGAACTCAGCTTATCCAGCCTGCAGTTCTGGCAGCTCTCTGGCCATTGGGTTCCCTCATGATTTTTGTTTGTATCCCACTGTGGGTTCTTTCTCGGGGATGCTGGGAGAGACAAGGAAGGCAGAGGAGTGGAGTTCAGTGCTGCTGTGGAACTGGTGGAGACTGGAGAAAGTGGAAAGCACATCGGAACAGCTGGTTACTGTTTCAAAATAAGGTTGGGAATTGAGATGTCACTTCTGGGCCCTCACTGCAATAGAGCCCTGGAGGGGCTGGAGCGTGTCCAGGGCAGGGCAGGGAGCTGGGGAAGGGGCTGGAGCCCCAGGAGGGGCTGAGGGAGCTGGGCAAGGGGCTGAGCCTGGAGAAAAGGAGGCTCAGGGGGGACCTGGTGGCTCTGCACAAGTCCCTGCCAGGAGGGGACAGCCGGGGGGGTCGGGCTCTGCTCCCAGGGAACAGGGACAGGAGGAGAGGGAACGGCCTCGGGCTGGCCCAGGGGAGGCTCAGCTTGGCCAGCAGCAGGAATTTCCCCATGGAAAGGGTGCTCAGGCCTTGGCAGGGGCTGCCCAGGGAGCTTTGGAGTGCCCGTCCCTGCAGGTGGCACCTGGAGGTGGCACTCAGAGCTCCGGGCTGGGGACAGGGTGGGCACAGCTGGGACTGCCTGGGCTGGGGGGGCTTTTCCAACCTCAGGGATCCTGTGCTGGTGTTTTTGCTTTACAATACTTCTCATATATTTGTTATTTTATGATACAACAACTGTGGCAGATGTTTTTGGGGATAAATAAAGCCTGTTCCCCATCCCTGGACCCTTCAACCCCAAAAACACAATCACAGAGCGACTTGGGTCAGGATGGACCTTGGAAGACAATCTGCACCAACCTTTGGGAGTGAGAATTGGGGCCCCTGGTGTCACCCCATGCACAGTGACACCCGTGCTTACAGAACTTGGCTGATCCATCAGCAATAAACAGCAAACTGCAGCACAATCCAGCAAGGGAGACATTTGTCTCTCCCTCCCTTTGCTTCCCTGTCTCTCTGTGTGCAGCCGACTTTGCTTTGGGTTTCAGCCTCTCACATGTCGACACAGTCCTCTGCTGCTTCTCCCCCATCGTTATTTCATCTGGCTTTGCTTTCTTTCTCACTTTCTTCTTTTTTTTTTTTTTTTTTTTCCCTTTTGGAAGTTCTTTGGAATAGTTTCTGCTTTCCTTGGCATCCAGCACGGGGCTGGTGTTCAGACTTGCACTCCCTCTCCTCTTTCTCCTGTGTTCAAGGTAAAGGGGAGCCCAATCCTTTGGAATCCTGGCAGTCTGTGGAGGAGGCTGTCAATGCTCTGCTGCTTCCCCTTGTGCTGAAAAGGAGCAGATAATATGGAAAGTGCCCAGGCTCTGAGGAGGGACTTCAGGGACTTCTGCTTTCGGTTTTCCTGCTTTTTTTTCTCCTTCTTTTCTCCCTTCTTTTCTCCCTTCTTTTCTCCCTTCTTTTCTCCCTTCTTTTCTCCCTTCTTTTCTCCCTTCTTTTCTCCCTTCTTTTCTCCCTTCTTTTCTCCCTTCTTTTCTCCCTTCTTTTCTCCCTTCTTTTCTCCCTTCTTTTCTCCCTTCTTTTCTCCCTTCTTTTCTCCCTTCTTTTCTCCCTTCTTTTCTCCCTTCTTTTCTCCCTTCTTTTCTCCCTTCTTTTCTCCCTTCTTTTCTCCCTTCTTTTCTCCCTTCTTTTCTCCCTTCTTTTCTCCCTTCTTTTCTCCCTTCTTTTCTCCCTTCTTTTCTCCCTTCTTTTCTCCCTTCTTTTCTCCCTTCTTTTCTCCCTTCTTTTCTCCCTTCTTTTCTCCCTTTTCTTTTCTCCCTTCTTTTTTTGCTTCTTTTTTTTGTTCTTTTTTTTTCTTTCTTCTTTTTCTTTCTTTTTTTTTTAGTTTGGTTTTGTTTAGGGTTTTTTTGTTTGTTTGTTTCTTCTTTTTTCCCGCTTTTTTTCCTCATCCTTCCCCCCCCCTCCCGTTTTATTTCCCCCCCTTTTTTTTTTTGGTTTTCCCTTTTATTTTTCCCTCAGGATTTCCTTGCAGCCATAAAACCCAGCAGCATCGCTGAGTTCTTTCCCACAGCAGAGTACAACAATAAAACATAGGCAGAGATAAAAGTGCTGATCTTCCAGCACTTCAGGAATGCTTTTGGGAGAGCCCCACACCTCAGGGAGCTCGTTCTGAGCACTTGGATCTCTGCAGCTGGAATGTGAAACATTTTTGGGCTAACTCAGCTGCCTTCCCTGGCCTTGGGCACAAGGCTTTGGAGTCACAGGCTTGGCCAGATTGTGAGGAAAAAGGGTCAGGACGGTGTCCATCATTCCCTAAATCCCAACTGCTGGGGAGCCTGGCTGGCAGAAGTGCCAGGGGTTTATGCAGGGACATCTGGGGAGGGGATGCCGAGCAGGTTCCCAAGTTGGGAGCCAGGAGAGAATGCGGGAAGTGTGAAAGGGGGATGGGGAGGGCAGCGAACAGGAATTCAGACAAAAGGAAATTGTTGGTGCAAGTGAATGCCTTTTCTTAGGGATACTGATAAATTTCTGCTGCTGTTGAAGCAGCCTAAAAGATTCTCCCGCTTGTGTTCCCCTTGGCCTTTCTGCTGTTGCCCGGAGGACACGAGTGGAATCCCGCAGGACAAGAGGCCCTGGCTCATTGTTGTGCGGCCCCGGTGCTGCTCATTGTCCCCGGGCTCAGGCAGCTCCTGGCAGCCTTTGTGTGCAGCAAGAAAAATGTCCTTCCTTTGCTGCGTCCACATTCAGTTTGGAGCCTGTGTGGTTGCTGTGTCTGCAGAGCCAGGGCTGCTCTCCTGGAGGCTCCAGCAGCACCTTGGAGCTCTCAGATCTGGGGCTGGAGACAAGCAGGCTGGACATGCAGGTTCATCTTTATCACGGATATGGTTTAAAGCAGAGCAGGGCAGTTCCTGTCAGGAATGAAAACCAGATCCCTGATGTTGGGTTTCTGCAGTTGGAAATGGAGCCAGTTTCCCTCCTCAGCAGCAGCAGGGGTTGTGACGCTCAGGAATGTCATGGAGCCTGGAGCAGCATCCCTGGGATCTGCCTGAGCTCTGCCCTCACTCCCTCTCTGGCTATTCATGAGTAAATACTTATTTATCAGTGAAGTCTGGTTCTGAGGCTGTTCATAAAGCAGGGCTGAAATGTAGCTGTCTGCTGGGAGGAAGATGCCCTCAGAGATGCACAGGGAAGTGCAAAAATGAGACACTGAGTTTTGTAAGTCCCAGTTGGTGTGGGGAGTATTGACACAATCCTGCTTCTTCACTGCCTTGTTGCTGTTGTTGTAGTAGTAATTAATCATACAGGAAATACATGGAAAACGGAAGATACCGTGTCGAATATCTATTTCTTTTTTCTTTTCCAGGCATCTACTAACAAGCTAAAAGTGACAGAACCATGGCTCAGTTTCCAACACCTTTTGGGGGTAAGCGGTTTGTGGTGCATCCTGGACCGTCCCTGTGCGCAAAGACTTGGCACGAACACGTTCCTTTGCAAGGGTTTTCTCTAGGGAGGGGTTTGTGCAGAGTGCATCTCTCTGAGCTCAGAGTCTCTGTGCTTTGTGGTGGCTTTGCAGACACAGTGTGCTGCACTGACCCCTTCCAGCCCCACACTGTGTCCCCCAGGGCCCACCCAGGCACTGGGGCACCACCTCATTCTGCTCCACCCGCACTGGAGCAGTGCAGATGCTTTTTCCATTCAGGATTCCTGGATTTACTAGGTGCTAAAAAGTCCAGCAGGTGCCTTTGGGTGGTGTCACTTCCAGTTTTTTCCTTGTTGTCCCATCACCCACGTTTAGGTTAGGGCAAAATGAACACATTTTTTAGCTCTTCATTTGCAACAGGGGAAGTTGTGAAAAATCCAGGGTAGGCCCTGGCAGTGTAGCAGGGACAGGATTTTTGTTCATGTTTACATGAAATCACAGGATCCCAGACAGGTCTGGGTTGGATTGGGATGCTCATCCCGTCCCACCCCTGCCATGGCAGGGACACCTCCCACTGTCCCCAGTGTCCAACCCGGCCTTGGGCACTGCCAGGGATCCAGGGGCAGCCACTACTGCTCTGGGAATTCCATCCCAGCCCCTCCCAACCCTCCCAGGGAGCAATTCCTCCTGTAGAACTCACCCAAATTTCCCCTCTTTGAGTCTGAAGCCATCCCTGCTTGTCCTGTCACTGAGTTCCTGATGAGCAGTCCCTCTTCCTCGTAGGCCCCTTCAGGTCCCGGCAGTCCATCTGGGAGTTGAGTTTTGCAGCTGATCTGCAGAAGGATTACAAAGAGAAATCTCAGCGCTGACACACACAAACTGCTCTGGTTGCACTTAAAGGTTGCATCTGTTGAGGGCTCTTCCCTGGGCAGGGTCAGATGGGATGTTGGGGAGGGGGAGATGCCTTTGCCGGCAAAGGAACTGAAATTCCAGCTGTGTGTGCTCTGGGGGCAGATGACCTCCCACCCTTGGGCTTTTTCCAGAAGCCCAGAGTGCTGGGGGATAATTACGCTCCAAAATAAACGAGGGTGGGTTTCTTTTTTTTGGTCGTGTTTGTTCATGTCATTTCTCCATTTGTTTTGAACCAGGCAACCTGGATATCTGGGCTATTACCGTGGAGGAGAGAGCAAAGCATGACCAACAGTTCCATAGTCTGAAACCAACTGCTGGATTTATCACTGGTAAACAGACACTTTCCACTTCTAACTTAGTTCAGTTAAATCTCAACTAGCGAGCCTAAGTGTGTACAGAGCTGCCTGGGAGATGTAAGGGCAGAGCAATGAGAAAATCTGAACGGGTATTTCTTGCTTTATATCCCATTGTAGAAATGTCTTGCCACATCAACCCCAACTTTTCTGTCGTTTTCTGATACTTTCTCTTCCCCACCCTGCTGTGGAAGGGAAGGAGTGGGACTGGGTTCTTTGCCTGTGCCTGGGGTCAGCCCGCCACGCTGATGTTGTGATGAACCAAAGGTCTGATTTAATAAAGGCGTGTCAATTTAACTGAAATCAGGCTTAGAAATTCAATTTGTGCAGCACTGACATCAGCATGGTTGACCTCTTGGAATGATCCAAACGCTAAACTGATTGAAGCAGTGGGAAGCAAAGCTCCAAATCAAGGAATTGCCCTGGCCCTAATCAATTTTCATCCAACTTCGGTCTCAAAGGCAACAGGAGGCCTCCTCTTGCTCTCTTTTGTTATATTGAATCTTCTTAGTGTTTTGCAACTGATCGTCACTCCTGGCACGGCTTGGGCTTCTGCTGCAGGTGTTTTTGCCTCCTGATTCCCCATTCCCTGTGCCAGGAGCTGGAGCTGAAGCCATCTCCTGTTTCTTTTACAGGTGATCAAGCCAGGAACTTTTTTTTCCAATCTGGGTTACCTCAGCCGGTGCTGGCACAGATCTGGTGAGTGTGGGGTGGGCTCAGGGCTGTCTGTGGGGCACACTGGGCTGTGGGGTGGGGCTGCTCAGGGTGTCTGTGGGGGATCTGCACCTCAGCAGTGCCAGGCTGTGCCCCAAGGCAGGAGCTCTGCAGGGCGGTCTGAGCCCTGCCCTGGGGTCACCACAGCCCCGTGGAACACTCCAGTGCTGGGGCAGAGGGGCTGGGAAAGGCCCCAGGGGTGCTGGTGACAGCACTTGGCTTTCCTTGGATGAGGAGTACAGGGGACACTGCCAGGGATGGGGAGTCCATGAGGAAATGTCTGTCTGGGTGTCTCTGTGTGTGTGGTGGTTTGGAAGTGTTTCCTATTCTTGATCATTCTAGTGATTTTACACAGTTGATTGGAGTAATGTGAGAAAAGCCTGGGCTGTGTTTCCTAAAGGAAAACCCAGCTGGAGGGACACAAGGAATAAATCTGATCAGTCCCTCATTCCTGAGCCCACAAATCTTCTCCAGAACTCACAGTCCTTCAAAACAGCAGCTCCCTGGTTTTTATTGGCTTTGAGAATCCCTTGTGCCCAGGTGTCCCCGGAGGGACAGGAGGCTGATAGCTCTGGGCTGTCCCAGCAAGTGGGATTTTGGAAGTTGGCAGTTTCGAACCCTCCTTTCAAATCGCTCAATGCTTTCAGCTCTGTTAAAACTGGACTACCAGAAATTGCTAAGCACAGTAATTAGTAATAAATCTGCTAATGGGAGAGCCTAGGCACAACCTGGAATATTTGTTACAAAAATGAAGATTGCCATAGACTGTATCCACTGGAGTCAATGCTCGAAACTGGAAATTTTTGTCACTCCTGGGTGAGTTCAGCCAGATCCAAATCTGCTGCCCATGGCACAGCACAGACATTCCTCCACTGCCAGGTTTCCCTGCAGGAATGAAGGTGTTTCTGCTCCAGATTCTGTGACCCTGCCACACCTGTACCTGTGGAGTGCCAGGACACAGGGAATGTTTTCCCAGAGGGCAGGGCTGGATGGGATCTTGGCAGGAATTGTTCCCTGGCAGGGTGGGCAGGGGCTGGGCTGGAATTCCCAGATTTGCTGTGGCTGCCCCTGGATCCCTGGCAGTGCCCAAGGCCAGGCTGGACACTGGGGCTTGGAGCAGCCTGGGACGGGGGAAGGTGGATTGGGATGGGATTTAAGGTTCCTCTCAACCCAGCCCATCCCATGATTCCGTGATTATTCATGGTTTGCATTAATAATACTGCTACCAACACAGATTATGGTGCTAGACAGAGAGAATTAAAAGTGGTTTTCGATCTAGATTGGGTAAAAGCAGCAGAGGGATGGAAAACCTGGGAGAAATCTCTTTGAGAAGTTTATTGCCATTACAAAAACTTTCTGGTGCAGTAAGGACTGTGAAAGGCAGAATTTTGCTCTGACAGGAGAAAGAGTAGAATTATTTTGTTGCTTTGGAAATCTGCCTGCCCAGATCTACATGGCTTTTAAATAAAGAGCTCATTTTCTTTTCTAATTATCTTCAGCTTACAAATATCAAAGCTGAAGCCTCAGTGAGTGTTCAGATGTCCCTTTGGAACTTCTCTTGCCTCTGAATTAAACAAGGAAAGAAGTTTTGTCTTAAACAAGACATCCTTTCTCCAAAAACCTTCCATAGGCACTGGCTTTAAATAGGTGTGAACAAAACCAAACAGTTGTAAATAGTCTGACTAAGGATCTCTTCCTCTCTGAATTATTCAGTTTTCCAGGCTCTTGAGAGGAAGGGAATCATTCCACTCCCTCTAGAGTTGTCATAGAGACAAGACCTGCACATTTTTGTTAATGAAGCTGAACTGAAACTTATTCAAGCTGCCTTTCTAAATCATAAAGCAGCTCATGGACATTCCTTTCTCTTTGTCGCTCTTATTTTTTTCAGTCAGCTCTGAATTAAGAGAAATAAATATTTAAGGAAAAAAAAAGTCTTTATATAGATCCTGGAGTACTTTAAAGGGAGAGTTCTGGAGTAATGAGCCCAACACCTCTGAGAGATGGGAGCTGCAGAAAAGTGTTCTTCCATCAGTCTTTGCTCCTGGGATAGCTGGGCTGGGGATTTGTGGGCAGCATTTGGTTGTACCTGGGAGAGAAGGGGGAGGTACAGCAGTCCTCAAGGAAGGAAAGTTCTAACTCTGAGTTAGAACAACTTGTAAAACTCTGGAATTAATTTTCTGATCTGAGAAATCCCAGGATGGTTTGGGGAGGGAGGGACCTTAAAGCCCACCCAGTGCCAGCTCTGCCATGGCAGGGACACCTCCCACTGTCCCCAATGTCCAGCCTCGCCTGGGACACTGCCAGGGGTGGGGAATCCATGAGGAAGTGTCTGGATGTCTGTGTGTGTGTGTGGTGGTTTGGAAGTGTTTCCTATTCTTGATCATTCTAGTGATTTTACACAGTTGATTGGAATAATGTGAGAAAAGCCTGGGCTGTGTTTCCTAAAGGAAAACCCAGCTGGAGGGACACAAGGAATAAATCTGATCAGTTCCTCATTCCTGAGCCCACAAATCTTCTCCAGAACTCACAGTCCTTCAAAACAGCAGCTCCCTGGTTTTTATTGGCTTTGAGAATTCCTGTGCCCCTTGTACTCCTCCTTCAAGGAAAGAAAAGTCTCTGGGACCTCAGTGAGCAAAGGAGTGGAGTATTATGATCTGCCATGCCAGCTTCTGTGCTCTTCTACCCTTCAGCAGCTCCAGACTCCTCCAGGCTGGTGATCAGTTAGGAGGCCTCTAATTGGCCTTTGAGCTGGGCCTGCAGCGCTTTGGGAGATAACTGTGCTTAAGCAGAGTAATCTGCCTTTCCTTAGAGCCCGGAGGAATGGGGCCTCAAAGAGCATCTCCTGTGTGGCCTGGACCCTGGGATGAAAGGAGAACTGAAATAATCAGTGCCAGGTGTCCTCCAGGCATTGTTGGGACAGAGTCACTGGGTGCCTTCCCTGTTCCTGACATCTGCTTCCCTCCTGGACATGTGTCCAAGGGTGGGCGAAGGGCGGTAATTCTGGGAGCTGTGACTTCTGCAAGGCATCCCTGGGCTGACTGAGGCCTGAGTGCTGCTCCCTGCTGAGCCTGTAGCACAGCTGGGACTGTGCAGTCCAGTGTGGCAATGCGTGGGGTTTTTATCTTCTTTTCTTCTGTTGGAGCCGGGATTAAAGCACAGGAGACACGGTTTTCGTGTTCAGACTCGGATGTTGATTAATTCTTATCCATAGCACAGTCTCACAGGTTGAGTTCCAGCCAACAGGGTCAAAAATGGCTCTGGCTCTTAACTCTTTCTAAGGTCTTTGAAGCATAAATTATCCAGTAGTGAGATGACACATAAAGTACTTTGACTTTTAACCCAATAACCAACCCGCCCTGGCCCGCAGTGGGGACTTTTCTACCCAATTCCAAACCCCCACCCAGAGCATGGAGAAGAAGGTGAAAAAGAAGGACTCAGCCTCTGCCCTAAACCCTCCATCCTGCTTTCTCTCCATATTACTGTATTCTAAACCCTCCAGCTCTGAGTTTCCCACCCTGTGCTATCACACCCTTCTATCCAAACCCCACAGCCACAATCCCAGAGCTGTCACTCCATTTTGGGAGCCTTTTCCACGGCCTCAGGTGCGATGCAGTGTTTGCCTGGGGCTCGGTGCCTGCCAGCAGAGTCTGGAATTCTCCGTGCCCGGGGCTCCAACAGCAATGCCCAGCTCAATCAGTCCAGCTGTGGGACCTGCAGCTGCTCCTTGGTTTGGCACAGTGCTGCTTTCGTGGGTAGATGGTTTGTGTGCTAATTACAGCGTCTTTGATGGGAAAACTGCCCGTGTTCAGTTTCTGCACCTCATCAATGCAGGAGTAATCAAGCTGGCTTTTCATTCTGCAGAAAAGCTGAGAGAAAGGAGGAGGAAGAGATCCATGGGGAAGGATTTGTCAGCACCTGAGCCCACTGCAGCTCTTGTCATTAAATACAAACACAGGCCTGGCCTACAGAATGTAAGAAATGTTTGGTCAGGGTTTAATCCAGTTACTCTGCACTGGTTCCGGCCAGACCACAAATGAAACAAATGCCAGGGCTCCACATTGTCCCAACTTCATTAGGAGCAGAAATTAGTGGAATTAGGTGGTGTTTGCTGGCTGGCCCTCCCTGCATTTCAGCTGCAGCACAGTAAAATCCAACAGCCTGACACCAACTTCTGCAACTAGAACTGAAAATGCGTCCTCTTTTTGCAGGCAGAGTTTGTCAGAGAAAAGCTGCTTTTTCTTCTCCCACTGTAAAGCTGGAGAAATGCTGGAGGGTGCAGAGAGAACTCTCTGCACTGATATTTGTGCTGGTAATTTCAGTAATGAAGCTGTTGGTGTGGGGTAAAGGAGTTCACAGAAGGTCAGATGTTGAATGAAAAGCTGGAGCTGCTGATGGGAATTGGAGTTCAATGGGAGCAATGACACTGGCGCACATCAGAGTTTTTGATTGCTGGGCAAGGAATATTTTCCCGTGTAGGGTGCAGAGATTGGCTGTGTCCCAGCAGGAAATGGTGCCCTGAGAATTGAGGTTCCTACGGGGTGATCTTTACTCTTCCTGCATTGTCCTGGCCAGGGATAGAACCCACTGAGGGTCTCTCTGTGCCTGTTCATAGAAATAGAAATCAAAGTGTTTGCAGGTATAGAAGCCACTGGGAAGACAGGCTGGGAGAGCTGGGAGTGCTCCCCTGGAGAGGAGAAGCTCCAGGGAGAGCTCCGAGCCCCTGGCAGGGCCTGAAGGGGCTCCAGGAGAGCTGCACAGGGACTGGGGACAAGGCCTGCAGGGGCAGGACACAGGGAATGGCTTCAAAGTAGGATTGGATGGGATCTTGGGAATCAGGAATTGTTCCCTGGCAGGGTGAGGATGGAATTCCCAGAGCAGCTGTGGCTGCCCCTGGATCCCTGGCAGTGCCCAAGGCCAGGTTGGACACTGGGGACAGTGGGAGGTGTCCCTGCCATGGCAGGGGTGGGATGGGATGAGCTCTGAGGTCCCTCCCAGCCCAGCCCGGGGTTCTGGGATTCAGCATCTTTCAGGCACAGGTGCAGCACATGCTTTTTAAGGACATCAGCATCTAACTCTCAGTGTCCTCTCCAGACTTTCTTTAAATGCTGCTCCCAGATTTTAACTTCTGTTATGTAGCCCCATGACATCAGAACTGGTGGATTAAGGCAGCTACACCACTGAAAATCCTTTCCCAGGAGTGCTGAGAAGTTTGGAGTGTCTGTGATGCTGCCAGGGATCTAAACCTGGGCTGGGATCTGCCTCTCCGTGGGGGTTTTCAAGTTTTGGGGGGTTTTTTTGGAGTGGGAAGATTTTTGTTTTGCCACTGCCTTTACCTGGCTGTCTCCTTGTGTATCAGTTATAAATAGCTGTCAATTCACTGGGTTACTTCTGGGATAACTTTCCACCTAGTTGCACAAAACCTCTCTTCGAGAGGAATTTGATCAGAAACGAAGCTCTGCTTCAACCACACTGCCCAGGGCCACGCCCATGACATAGAAAGAAACGCGTGAACTTCAAGATCTGTGTTATTGCAGTGCTGAGGTCTGTACTTAATTCTTCAAACAAACGCAAAGAAACCAGCGTGGTGTTCAAAAGTAAGTTTGCAGCTGGGTCTGGTATTGATGTGCATTTACTGGGGGGTTTTTTTTTGGTGTGCAGTGGCAGGAACTGACACTCTTCTTCCTGCTTCTCTTCGCCCCCCCAAGCTCCCACCCCTATTCCCTGCTGAGCGGGGTTTTCTTAACTAGCAAGGCAAGGAACAAAAAGCAGACTGTTTAAGTCAGACTCCTTCCCCTGAAAGCCTATTCAAGGCCTAGGCTCAATGTTTCATCTTGAGTGCTATTGTTTAATTGAAAACACATTTGCACACTCGCAGATGGAGCGGTGCTGAGGGGAGGCACAGATTTAAAGAACGTTTTATTTTAAGTGGAGCTAGAGTAGAGATTTGCAGGCTCAGTGATTTGCTTCTCTGTGCTGCCGTTTGAGGACCCCGTGCTCTCATTGGTGTGATTTTGCGAAGTTTTTGTACAGCTGCGTTTGTTCTGGGTGCTTCGTTGTAATGCCTGCAACAGAGGTGAAAAGGAACTTTAAAATTATTAAAATTATTTAAAATTGTTTATTAATCACCCCAGGAAAGAGATCAAGGAGCTCTTAAATTTAAATAATGTCTTATTTTTAGTCTGGTATGATTTTGGGTGGAAATTACTGAGAATCCCCAAATCCCTGAGGCTGGAAAAGCCCTCCCAGCCCAGGCAGTCCCACCTTGTCCCCAGCCCGGAGCTCTGAGTGCCACCTCCAGGTGACACCTGCAGGGACGGGCACTCCAAAGCTCCCTGGGCAGCCCCTGCCAAGGCCTGAGCACCCTTTCCATGGGGAAATTCCTGCTGCTGGCCAAGCTGAGCCTCCCCTGGGCCAGCCTGAGGCCGTTCCCTCTCCTGCTGTCCCTGTTCCCTGGGAGCAGAGCCCGACCCCCCCGGCTGTCCCCTCCTGGCAGGGACTTGTGCAGAGCCACCAGGTCCCCCCTGAGCCTCCTTTTCTCCAGGCTCAGCCCCTTGCCCAGCTCCCTCAGCCCCTCCTGGGGCTCCAGCCCCTTCCGCAGCCTTGAATATCCACACTCACGTGAGCCTGCTCCTGGGGCAGGGCTTGAAGTTCCGTGTTGCAGAACAGAACTGTGAGAACACTGTGTTTTGCAGGGCTCTAGCTGACATGAACAATGACGGCAGGATGGATCCCCTGGAGTTTTCCATAGCTATGAAACTGATCAAACTGAAGCTCCAGGGTTACCAGCTCCCGGCCGCGCTGCCGCCCGTCATGAAGCAGCCGCCCCTCGCCCTGCCCGGTGCCCCAGGATTTGGTAAGATCCCTCTTTTCCTCTCTTGCCCTCCTTGTTACCTGGGACTGCAGCGATCCCATTTTGCAGTTTCTCCAAGAAAATTTTAAGAAAGAAGTGCTTCTAAGAGCACGTGGACTCCAACCCAGATGTTGCACGCGCCCTGGGACAAATTGCATCGGGCTTTTAGCTGAGCTGAGCTCCTGCTTGCTTCAGGTTTGCACTGCTGCAGACAAAACGTGGCTCAGGTGGTGGGGCTACTGCATTCCAGGGGGCTGGAGTTGTGGTTTGAGCTGTTGGCATTAGTGGATCTCCAGCTTTCTCAAGATCTGCTCTGTTGTTCTTGAGGTTTTTTTTTAATCTCTGCACCTTCTGCTTTGATGAGCAGGGCTGCTCTGGTAGGAGTGAAATATTGCCAAAGCCACCATCATTTCTAGGAAAAGAGAAGGGAAGATGGGATGGGGAAAGGAAAATAACTGAATAAAGCTGAACCTCTGACACCTTGGTCCTGTTCTGAGAGGTTCTTTCCCTTTCTGCTTTAGTCTTTGCTGTGGCTCAGGGTTATTGGTGCCTGGGAATCATGGAATCATGGAAGGGACCTCAGAGCCCACCCAGTGCCACCCCTGCCGTGGGCAGGGACACCTCCCACTGTCCCCAGTGTCCAAGCTGGCCTTGGGCACTGCCAGGGATCCAGGGGCAGCCACAGCAATCTGGGAATTCAATTCCAGGGCCTGCCTTCCCTGCCAGGGAACAATTCCTGCCCAGGATCCCATCTAAATATCCTGGAGCAGTGCTTTTGATAAACTGCTTGCAGCAGTGTGGTTTGATCCACTGTTAACCCCCACAAGTTTTACAGTCAGAAAAAAAAAATTCTTTGGAAGAAAACAGTGAAACTGGGCAGAGCAAATACAGGGTTAAGTGAGAAAAGGCAAAATGAAACGAGCCCCCACAAACCCCAGCCAAATGGGCGATTCCCCCATTATTCTCATTCCCTGTGGATTGATGGGAGCTGCTTGCACGTCCCTCCTTCTTCTTCCCCTGGCACCACTGGCCCTCCTTAACCTCCCTGCAGCTGTGCTTACCCTGAGCCTCTGATCCCTGTGCCCTCCCCATGAGCTTTGCCCTGTCTCATCCCAGCTGGAGGCTGGAGCACTAATCCTGCAGCTCCGTGTCAGCCTGGGGGCTCGCTCCTCCCCGGGCGCTGCTCCTCACACTCTTCCAGGCACACAATTCCGTCCTTCCATGCTGCCGGACGGTTCGGGGCAGGGCTGTCGCTGTGCCCTGTGTCCCCTTGGTGTCCCTGCTGCGCTGCCCTGGGCTGGGGGGCTGTCCCAGGGGTTGGGAGGTGTCAGTGGCCCGGCGGGCGCCGGCTGGGGTGCGCGTCGGAACCAACCTGTGCTTTTCTCGCCCGTAGGTCTCGGGGGCATTGCCAACATGCCCTCCCTCACCACTGTGGCCCCAGTGCCCATGGCATCCATCCCAGTCGTGGGGATGTCCCCCCCGCTGGTGTCCTCTGTCCCCGCCGCCGTCCCTCCCCTGGCTAACGGAGCTCCTGCTGTCATCCAGCCCCTGCCTGCTTTCGCTCACCCCGGTACGCCGCTCTCACTCTCTGTCTCCTGCTCCTAACAGCTCCCCTGCATTTCCTTGGGACGCGTGGGATTAGCCACTCCCAGTGATGCCTTTGGGGAAGGACTGTGCTTTGCTTTAGCCCACTTGGCACACTTGGAGAAGAGCTAAAAGAAGGAATGTGGACATGGCCTCCCGCAGGAGTCCCTCGTGGTGAGAAAATAAAACAGCGCTTGGAGAAATGAACTTGCCAGGAAACTGTTGCCTGGAAATTGGGCCTCTCCTGTCTCTTTATAGCTACTGAAGTGCTGCTGTCTGTTAGGGTGGCTGTAATACTGAACTCCATATGGTTTCTAACGTGTCTCAAAATATAATTTGGTGTCAGCAGGGTTTCCATAAAGCTGGGGAAGTAAAAAGATACGAGGGAAGTGCCCTTGTGTTTCCCCCTGTCCTGCTGGACTCTCTGATCTTTATATTGTTAAAAAGCTCCCATCAGACCCACAGTGCTTGGTGACGTAGGAGCTGAATGGATGCCACGGGAATTGCCTAGTTCACTGTGAATAGCAACAAATCCCTGTTCTCTCTCTCTCCACAGCCACTTTGCCAAAGAGTTCTTCCTTCAGCCGCTCGGGGCCGGGAGCTCAGCTCAATGCAAAGCTGCAAAAGGCACAATCCTTCGACGTGGCCAGGTGGGGCTGGGGCAGGGAGGGGCAGCCAGGGGGGGTTTGGGTCCCCAGGCTTGGCAAAACTCCTTCCCTTGCCCAAAGTGGTTGTCTGAAACAATAGTTCTGGCAGAAATCACTTCCTGCACGGTGTTCTGTGGCTTTACGGGGAATGCTCCAGGAGCAGGGAATCGTGGAAATAAAATAATGAACTGCTAGCGGTGCTGACATTATCATCACTTGAGTTTTAGAAGAGCATTTGCTTCTATAAACAAAACCTGCGTCGTGCACAGTCGCTCCTGGTGCTGTGAAAACAAGGCGAGTAATGCATTATTTAGAATGAGCAACTCCAGGGTAATTGCTAAAAGCAAAATATTTAATAGGTCTCATGCTTTAAATGCACTCCACATCACTGTTTCTTCCATATTCTTCAAGTTCTGTGTGAAAAATAACTTAAAGGGGTTTTTTAGATTATTCCAAGGCCTAGAAAAACGTGTGGTTGGGCAAAAAGGGTTTTACTCTGGTTTAAAAAAAATATGGATCTAACAAAATAAAACTTCCTCAGAGGAGGTGAGAGCAGGTTTTCCCAAAGTCCTTATAAATCTCACAGATCTATGGCACAGGTTTTTTTGCAAGAGGAGGATAGCTTGGGACACAGTTAAATGACGTGGTTTTATTTTCCTTTCCTTCTGCAGGCTTTTCGATTGCCCTGCTATTTAGATAAGTGGCAAATAATTAAAAGTCTTTCAGAGCAATTAATTTTCTCTCTGAAATCTAAACTGGCCAGTAACAGAATAGGGAGGCTCTGATATAATTGATGTGTGACACAGAAGTTAAAATGGGTGGAACCCCCAAATCCAGCGAAACTGAGGAAGAATTCCTACGGGTAAAAATTAAATATTTAGCCTTTTTTCTTATTTTCATTATTGAAAGGGGCAGCTTGTTTTTGCTCTGCTCCCGTGAAGGGGTGTTATTAAAGCTCAAGAGATTGGAAATCAAAAATAGAAATAGAGATCCTGGTTTGTGTCTTGTCACGTGAGAATGGTTTATAAGGTCAAAAAAAGGACGGAGTCTGAATGTGCCTAAAGGCAGAAAAACTCGGCTCCTCGTTTTTCAGAATTAAGACTTCTCAGCCTTCGAGCCTGGGCAATTAAAGCTGCAAATCAACTCAGCCTGCAATGGGAATGAATTAAAACTGGGAATTTTACATTCCTCACTTGAGTTCCATTATGAGAAACTTTACATTCCAATGTGGCTTTTTCACACCTTTTTTTGCCTACATTTCCAGTATATTTTATATTTGTTTTCCTTCACCAGCTCTATTTGGCTAAGAGAAACAGTCAAAGACAGAGTAAAACGTTATTCTGCATTTCCTTTTACATATTCAGGTAAAATCTTGTAGCTCCTCCGAACAATTTAGGTTCCTTCATACTCTGCCAGTAAAGAAAAAAGCAAAACTCTTAGGAAAAAAAAGCATCTTCCAAGAGAATCAATTGCGATAAATGTTTGCAAACAAGAGGTCAAACCTGTGGTGGTTTCAGGAATAGCAGGGAATATTAGATCATGGAATCATGGGATGGATTGGGTTGGGAGGGACCTTAAATCCCACCCAGTGCCACCCCTGCCATGGTCAGGGACACCTCGCACTGTCCCCAGTGTCCAGCCTGGCCTTGGGCACTGCCAGGGATCCAGGGGCAGCCACAGCTGCTCTGGGACACCTCAGTACCTCCCCACCCTCACAGCAAAACTGGGGAAAAGGACATTTCCAGGCATAAAACTTGTTCTCAGTGCAGCACTTCAGCCTCTTGTGAGGGGGCAGGCCCTGGCACAGGGTGCCCAGAGCAGCTGTGGATCCCTGGCAGTGCCCAAGGCCAGCTTGGACACTGGGGACACTGGGAGGTGTCCCTGCCATGGCAGGGGTGGCACTGAGTGGGTTTTGAAGACCCTCCAGCCCAAACCCTTCTGTGATTTATGACTCTGTGGTTGTTGCCGTTACCTTCATGAGATGAAATTCCCAATTGTCCCTGTTGTCCTGCTGTCCTTGCAGCTCTCCTGCCGTGGCAGAGTGGGCTGTGCCTCAGTCCTCACGGCTCAAGTACCGGCAGCTCTTCAACAGCCACGACAAAACCATGAGTGGACACTTGACAGGTACTGCACAGCTTCTCTTGTCTCCTTGTTTCGAGCTGTAAGAGCTGATTTAATGCCTCTGAGGGTGTTGTTCACATAGTAAGAGACTCATCGGTATTTCTCTGTTTGAATCTCCCAAGTGCTTAATGCTCTCGTTTAGAAGCAAATCCTCATCACAGCTGGGATCATTTTATCGCCATCTTTCCTTTATTTGCTGCAAAGTTGGCCCTGGGAAATGCTTCTGGAGAAGGGCACAGTGAGTTCTGAAAAACTTGTGCAGCCATTTCCAGTGCTTGGTTCACCCACTGCTGAGAGCAGTGTCCAGTGCCAGGGAGAGACTAGGCTGGTCCCCTGGCTTGATTTTACCTGTTCTGGTGCATGTCTTTGTGGTTTGGAGCTGTCTTGGCTTTTAATCTGAGTGGTTTGATTGCCCAGAGCAGCTGTGGCTGCCCCTGGATCCCTGGCAGTGTCCCAGGCCAGCTTGGACACTGGGGACAGCGGGAGGTGTCCCTGCCCATGGCACTGGATGGGCTTTAAGGTCCCTCCCAACCCAAACCAGTCTGGGATTCTGTGGTTGTTTTGCAGAAGTGAAGCATTATTTCTTGGTTATTTGGGGGAGCCAAGTTTCTGCTGGTCACATGTCTCGCTTATTTTGTTGATATTTGTTTCCTTTTTAGGTCCCCAAGCAAGAACGATTCTCATGCAGTCAAGTTTACCCCAGGCTCAGCTGGCTACAATATGGTAAAATAAATGTTCCCATTTCCATCAAAACACAAACTCCTCTGAAACCTCTGCACTGGAGCCCGTGGGCTTTTCTCCATCTTCAGGCTCACTAATAAATCACAAGTTGCTCTTTCTCATGTGTAACTTTATAAACAAAACCTGCACTTCTCTGCCTTTATTAATATTACTCCACGAGAGCACCAGGAGCATCTTTTGTGTGATCTTTTGGAAGCTGGGGTTTTTAGGCAGAGCAGATGTTCAGCATCCTGTGCCTTGCACATTCCCTGACGGAGCACCAGGGAAACATTTACCTTTGCACAGGTGGTAGAACAGGAAGCTTAACCCAAACCACACTTTCTCTGGGGGTTCTCTGCCTTTTCCATGGGCTTGGGAGGGCTGATTCCCCAGGGACTGGACTCACGGACCTTTACAAGAATGGATTTTAAAAGGTTTTGTCTCAGCTTCCCTTTTGCCTTCCAACTTGTCGTTTGCTGAACTTTATTATGTTTTTACTGCCCCATGGAAAGTTGTTCCTAATTAACTTCTGTCCTTTAGGAGTGTTTGCTTGAGGAGCGTTGGAGCTGGCCCAGGGGCTCAGTGTGAGGATGGCAGTGCTGCATTCAGCTGCACTTGTTCCCTTTGCAAAGCACTGGCAGTTGTGTTGTAAATTAAAAACCACTCTTTTTCTTTCTCTGTTTCCTAACAAAGGGATAAAAACAAATCAGCCCAGTCCCCCCAGCAGATGATTAACCAAGAAATGCTCTGCTTTTGCCAGCCTTGGAGCGCCTGTGTGGGCAGGCAGCTGCCACCAGCTCACTCCAGGAGCTGCAAGCAGGACTCACTCAGCTGGGGACATTCACAACTGCCAGTGCACTGAGATAGGGAAGGGACATTCCGGCTCCTGTGGGTCCTTTCCTGAGCCCTGCTCTGGGGCTGCTGCTGCCTGGGGTGAGGTTTGTCAGCCTGTGCTGGGGCAGAAATCCCCGACTCACACACTCGAAGGGAAGAGTTGATGCTCAGCCTCTGGGCTCTCCTGGGGGTTCTAACCCAGGGGTGGACCCAGCTGCCCAGTCATTCCTGTGCCTGGCACATTCCCAGTCTCCTGGCTCGTGCCTGTGCTCCAGCCTCAGGGTTCAGTGCCATAGGTGTGGATGGAGGGAGGCTGGGGTTGTCTCCCAGATTTAAATCCCAGCGGCAAAGTCCTGTGCCTTGGGACTTCAGAAGAACTGATCACTTACTTCCCTTTGATTTTCACAGCATCAGGGGTGATTTTCCTGCATGATTCGTGTGCAGCATGCTGGAGAAACAAATCCTGAGCTGGGAGTAAACCCACAGGGACCATCCAGTCCCTGCCCAGAGCCCCAACAATCCCCCCCGGGCATCCCTGGCAGCGCTGTCCAAAGGCTCCTGGAGCTCTGGCAGCCTCGGGGCCGTGCCCATTCCCTGGGGAGCCTGGGCAGTGCCCGGCACCCTCTGGGGGAAGAGCCTCGCCCTACAATCCCCCCTCAATCCCTCCTGGCCCAGCTCCAGCTGCTCCCTGGGTGCTGTCTCTGGCTGTTAATTCAGTCCAACACCACCTTAACAGGAGTGAAAGCGTTTTGTGCCTCTGTTGCAGCTCCGCTTTGGGGCCTCCAGAGACATTGCTCCATAATGTTTAATATGTGCATCATGCCAGGGGGGGTTGGTGCTTGTCAGGACTGGAACATCACTGGCTTTGATTTCACTGCCGGTGGGTGCCCTGGAATGTGAGACAGGAGCCTCCAGGGAGGAGGGAGACCAAATCTAAGAGGTCTGCCAAACACCTGAGCTGGTTCTTTTGGGTGTTCAGGAGAACTGCACTGGCTGAGATTCCTTCCCTGGCACGTGCTGCAGGCAGCAGTCAGAGCAGGAGAAGCAGAAGCTGTGGCTGCAAGGCTGGATTTCAGGCAGACAGCCACAGGAAATGGGGGAAATAGGGAAGCATTTGGGGTTTGCTTTTCATTTGTTTTGAAAAAGCAGTGTGGCAAAAATAGTGAAATAATTGAATTCGTTTGGAACTTATATGTTGAAACGATGCCTTTGAACAGGGATTTTTAATGTTTAATCATTTCCTCGCTTTGTCCCTTGCCTTTAACAAGGAATCTCTCTGACATCGATCAAGATGGGAAGCTGACAGCTGAGGAGTTTATCCTGGCTATGCACCTCATTGATGTAGCAATGTCTGGTCAGCCACTGCCCCCTGCACTGCCCCCAGAGTACATCCCGCCTTCCTTCAGGTAACTGCTCATCCCTTGGGAATCTCACTCCTGAGTTTTGTATTTCCTTTGGGATGCTTCTGTGAGTGCCAAGTACAGGACACTGAGCAGTGACCCCTCACCTTTCGCCCTGTGAGAGCAGGCTTTGGCTGGGTGTTTCTGCTGGCACACCTTCCAAACTTGCTCAGTCTGGCCACAGAAATCCAGATTTAACTTCAGGCTCATACTCCTGTAGAGCAGTTGGAATGTATTGGAATTCCAGTATGGATTTGCCCTGCACCACATCCAGGCCTCTTTTGGTACAGCTGGGTTTGGGAGCAGTGGGGTCCCTCATCTCTTCTCTTGCTCCATTTTGCTTTCTTTATGGAGAAACAGATGGAAAGACAGTAACAGCAATGGAAATGAGTGGGTTTATACCCTGTTCTTCAGGGATCCTCCTGAAGATTCCAAATTTTTCTGTGTTCCACCTGGGATCTTGCTTTTAGCTTGACTCTAGTGAGCTCTTCCTCTGTCTCTGCTACTTTTGCTGTAGTTTAAGTCAGCGTTTCCCCAAACCCAGACTGGTTGGGGAAAAATCTCCCCCCAAGTGAGAGATCTCAGGGACAGGGTTGAACTCATCAGGAAGCAGAATTTGGGACTGGTTCTGAGCTCACCAGTGGACTGCTGGGATCCTGGAAAATCCTGTTGTCCTGAGGCAATGCCTGAGTGAGACCCTCTGGGCAGCACTTAATGAACATCGAGTGCCATTAAACATGACATCATTGCATTTCATTTGATCTCATCATTAAATCACAAATAATTTGTGTAGGCCTGGGTTCTGCTAAGCACCTGCAATCCCTGTTTCCTTGGCAGAAGAGTCCGTTCTGGCAGTGGCATTTCTGCTGCCAGTTCAGTGTCTGTAGACCAAAGGTTACCAGAAGAACCAGCATTGGAAGAAGAACAGCAGCAACTGGAAAAGAAATTACCAGGTGAGCAGGGGCAAGCAGGGATATTTAGTGTGCTGTTCCCAGAGCTCACAGCCTGGGAGGTTACATGGGCTGACTGAGAAATGTCTTTCCTGAGCAGTTTGGGACAGATCAGAGGCACGGCCAAGACCTTGCTGGGTCCAGCTTATTCCTGTGCCTGATCCTTGGGCTTGGTGCCACTGGAGATGGGAAGAGCCTTCAGCCTCCTCATCTCCCGCACTCCTTTGCAGCCCTGGCACAGGATTGCAAGGAAAAATTCCTGCTGCCTTCATCCTCTGGCTTAGGTGGAGCAAAGCTTGGCTGAGGTGCTGTGTGAGAGATCCCAGTGTTCCCACAGAGACCTGTTTCCTTGGAGTCTGTGTAACAATGTGGGGCTTAATACAGATTGCAGCAGTTCCAGGAAAGGAACTAAAGGAAGAGGGAACTGGCAGCTGGAAAGGGGCACAGACTTGACAAGAATTCGGCTGGTGATGTGTCCAACACCTTGGAAGGCAGTGTGGGCTCTCCCTGGCCTTGCATCCCAAAAAATGTCCGTGCTGGCCGTGCAGAGGAGAGCAATCTGCTCTTTGGGCTGTGGGAACGGGACACAGAGGGTACGGAAAGGAACAGAAGGTGGATCGTTTGGATGGAGGTGCTGAGGAGTGAGGGGAAGGAAGGAGTCCCTGGGACTGTAGAGGGATGTCAGGGAAGCTCTTTTAGGACAGTAGGTGGTGAGGATGTGGATCTGCAGGAATCCAGACCTCCTGGGCTCAGCCGCTCCAGAACCTAAACCATTTCTCTTCCTGACAGTAATGAGTAATCTAATGAGAACAGCAACTCTAAATAAGTTCTGGTCATTTGCATAATGGCCTTTTTGGTGATGTCAGCAGCTGAATTCTTTGCTCTGCACTAATGGAAGTGTTGGCTTTGGACTGCTGCTGTTATCCAACGTACAGAGGCATTCCAGGTCCGTGTCCTCATGGAGGATCAGCTGGAGAATGGTTTGTCTAAATTATCCCCACTTGCTGAGCTTTGTGGGGAAAGCTGGAGGCCTGGGGAATGGAAATGCCCTCCTGAGGATGTGGCTTAATAATATTCTATTATTATTATTATGTTGCATATTATATTGCTATACAATAATAGTATTACAGTCTGATTATAATAATAATAATTATTATTGATTGTTACTATTTTAGTTTTATTTTTATATTATTATTATTATTATTATTATTATTATTATTATTATTATTATTGCTATTATTATTATATTTGATGTTAAGAGGTGCTTGAATGAATGAAGAAGATCTTCCAGGATTCATGGTTTTCCAGGGATGAGTTCATTTCATAGAGTCCCACAATGGTTTGGGCTGGAAGGAGCCTTAAAGATCCTCCAGTTCCAACCCATCCATCCGCTCCTGCTGGAAGGTTGATTCACTTTGCCGGGGATTCCTTTGTTTTTCTCTGGGTTTTATCCTTTTATTTTTATTTCTTTGGGTTTTACTCTATTATATTACATATTGTATTATATCATTCTACAATGATATTATACAATAATTATCATTATTGATTATTATCACTACTGTTATTATATTTGATTTTAAGAGGTGCTTATGAATGAAGAATGCTTATGAACATGGCACGAGTGAAGAAAAACTTCCAGCATTCATGATTTTCCAGGGATGATTTCATTTCATAGAGTCCCACAACGGTTTGGGCTGGAAGGGACCTTAAAGACCCTCCAGTTCCAACGCATCCACCCCCTCCTGCTGCTTTCCCTTTACTCGGGATCCCTTTGGGTCTGTCTGGATTATTTAAGCCAGCGTCACAGTGTCCGTGTCCTCTCTCTCCCCGCGTGTCCGCGCGCGCAGTGACGTTCGAGGACAAGAAGCGGGAGAACTTTGAGCGCGGTAACCTGGAGCTGGAGAAGCGCAGGCAGGCCCTGCTGGAGCAGCAGCGCAAGGAGCAGGAGCGGCTGGCCCAGCTGGAGAGGGCCGAGCAGGAGAGGAAGGAGCGCGAGCGGCAGGAGCAGGAGCGCAAGCGGCAGCTGGAGCTGGAGAAGCAGCTGGAGAAGCAGCGGGAGCTGGAGCGGCAGCGCGAGGAGGAGAGGAGGAAAGAGATCGAGAGGAGAGAGGTCAGAGAGAGCCCTGGGAGGGGCTGTGGCCCAGCTGGGCTCTGGGTGTGTTGTTGCCTCATAACCTGGAGGTCTCGACTTCGTTCCTTACACGGGGCACCATTAAATGTTGGGGGTTTATCTTCTTGCCTGTCAGAGTCGGGATTAAATGCTCGAGAAACGTTATTTCGTGTTCGGACTCAAATGTTTATTGATTCTTATCTCTAGCACAGTCTCACAAGCTGTGAGTTCTGGCTGACAAGGTAGAAAATGGCTCTGGCTCTGTCTCTCTCCAAGGCCTTTTAAGGATAAACTGTCCAATTAAGAGATGACACCTGAATTATTTTGACTTTTAACCCAATAACCAACCCCCCCTGGCCCGCAATGCAGAATTTTCCATCCAATTCCAAACCCCCACCCAGAGCATGGAGGAGAAGGTGAAAAAGAAGGACTCAGCCTCTGCCCTAAACCTTCCATCCTGCTTTCTCTCCATATTACTGTATTCTAAACCCTCCAGCTCTGAGTTTCCCACCCTGTGCTATCACACCCTTCTATCCAAACCCCACAGCCACAATCCCAGAGCTGTCACTCCATTTTGGGAGCCTTTTCCACGGCCTCAGGTGCGATGCAGTGTTTGCCTGGGGCTCGGTGCCTGCCAGCGCAGAGAGTCTGGAATTCTCCGTGATCAGGATTCCAGCAGATATCGATATCCACGATGACAGACGTTTATTTCTGAATCTGCAGGCTGCCAAACGGGAGCTGGAGAGGCAGAGGCAGCTGGAGTGGGAGCGCAACCGGCGGCAGGAGCTGCT
Organism: Chamaea fasciata; assembly: GCF_029207755.1. NCBI lineage: Eukaryota > Metazoa > Chordata > Aves > Passeriformes > Sylviidae > Chamaea > Chamaea fasciata. The sequence goes on along the minus strand of NW_027094087.1, from coordinate 115,976,005 downwards.
GAACCAGAGGAACAAGGAGCAGGAGGACATCGTGGTGCTCAAGGCAAAGAAGAAAACCCTGGAATTCGAACTGGAAGCTCTTGTGAGTGGTGGTGGTGCAGCTCGAAGCACGGCGTGGTGCTGACTGTGCCCTGGCTGGTTTTGTTTTCTTTAATTTCTGTTTTAAATGTGGAATAAAAATAGTTTTTAGTTTAAGTGGCACTTTAGATGAGGTTGAGTAAAGCTGATATGTTTTTATGATTTTTTGAAGAGTTTATCTGTAGAATTTAATTTTTTAATTTTTAGGTACTTTTTAAGTAGTGCACAGGTAAAAGTGAAAGAGCATTTTTTCAGTTTTAATTAGAAACTTTGAGATAGGATAAACTGAAGGACCATTTTCCCTAATAACTTGGGGCAAAGGGTATGCCTGTGTTTCCACAGGTGCAGGACCCAAGTAGGTTCCAGTGAGGAACATGAAATCATATCACACACAAAAAAAAAGTATAATCTGACAGCTTTTAGATCCAGACTCACACTGCCAAACATTTTAGTAAAAAAATTTTATAAAATAGATATTTTTCTTTTCTTTTAAAGAATGATAAAAGAAACCAGTTGGAGGGGAAGCTTCAGGATATCAGGTGTCGGCTGTCGACCCAAAGACAAGAAATCGAAAGTACAAATAAATCCAGAGAGCTCAGAATTGCAGAAATCACCCATTTGCAGCAGCAGCTACAGGTGAGAAAACCTTCTCCAATTTTACTCTTGGCCTTGAATTTTGACCTCCTCTAAAACATCAACACCCTGAACAAACTTGGAACGAGCTGTTCCTCACTCTGAAAGGATCGCTGTAGATAATTAGTCATTCCTGTGAATTAATGTCCTTCAGAGGTGGCTAGGAGCTGCTTCCTGCACTTGAAGGCGTGTCTGGGATTATCCCTCCATCCTCCTGGGCTCCTGCTGTGGGGAGCAGGAAATGCTTTGGCTGCAGCTGGTTTCGGGGATGAGGAGAAGGAAATTGTCCGCTGTATATCTGGCTGTTTGTGTGCTGGGGCAAAGAACTGACTGCACTGAAGTGGCTTGTTGATGGTTTGTTTTTTTTTTTTTTTAATGATCAAAAAAATAATGAACTTTCAAAACGGAAGTTCCCAGCGAAACCAGGGAGTTGTTGATCTAAGCCTGGCATTTGCCTTTCTTCCTGATGTAAAATTCTCTGTCACATTAGAGCTGGAGCTGTGTGTCTGCCGTTAGTGCAAGAATATCCTTTGCATTTTGTAAGGGTTTTCCAGTGGGCTGTAGTATTTGATTTAGGAATTTTTCTCTCTATTAAATGCTTCATAGGGCTTGAAATTAATTCTTGGCTGGTCGTGGGGACTCTCAGAGAGAATCTCCCACTTACAGAGCTGAGGTGTAAAACCTGGCTTAGAACCTAATCCAACTGTTCCATGCCAGCTTCACTCCTGCTTTCCCTGGCAGTTGTGCTGTTGGGTTTTGGGCGGTGGTTTGGCAGCAATAGCTGTGGCTGTGTGGTGATGCATGCTCTCATTGATCTCCACCACTGGTATTTCTCTTAGTGTCACTCGAGGTGTTTTTATCCCAGTTGTGATCCCAGAAAATGTCACTACTTAGGAGAAAAGGCCACATTTTGTCTGGGGAGAGCCTTAAAACTTTTTCCTGAAAAGATTATTTTTCAAATATCCTTTAAATTTTCCTGTCTCATCTGTAGAGGACAGACTAAAGATGTAAATGAGTTTCTCAAAAGGAGATTTTCATCCTCTAAACTCTCAAATAGGTTAAAAAGTCAATACTGTCATTATCTTTGTCGGGTGACGTGTCTTCGTTGGAAGTAGTTTCATTTAATACATCTGACACTTCCAATGGGAAGATGAGTTAACTCAGAGGAATAATTATTCTTCAGCCTATTAATTACTTCCAAGATACAGTTTCATTAAACTTGTGGGAGAAGTGGTGTCCCGGTTAATCCCGGTAGTGAAGATGTGTACCAGTTCTCCGCCCGAGTGCTGCCGGCAGGGATGTTCCGAAGGATCCTGCTCTCCACACACCTGGGCTGTGTTAGAAACACTTCTGTGCTGCATGGGGCTTGCTCACTACCTGCAGGCATCATTTACCTCCTTGGTGAACGCTTTGGCTCCCGGGTGACTTGAAGAGAATTTTCCCCTTGTCCGAGGGATTCGATTTCTCCTGCCACGTGGGACATGACTCAACTCTTGGCCATTTCTTGTTGCACGAGTTTCCAGAGTTTCTGATGCTGTTAATTTCTCTCATCTGTTTCTTCAGTGCGAGGAAGGGATGTGGAATCCGTGTGGTGGGTGTTCTTGGCTAGATGCTTATTGCATGGTTGTCTGTGCTTTCAGGAAACAGGACTTGGCCTTCAGGATCCCTTGGCATTCTCTGTCCTTACACACTCCCCAAACTATTCGGTGCATTGAGTAATCCGGGACCTTGGGAAGTGTTCTGGCCTTTCCAAACAAAGCAGCTGATGTTGTGATCACATTCCACCCTCAAATGCTGTCCTGTGGTGCTTTTTGTACTTGGAGAAGGAGAATTTCTGTTTCATGTTGACATCCACTCTGCAGCATTCCCAGGAGCACAAAACCACAGAGTGCTGGAGTTTGGAAGGGACCTTAAAGCTCATCCAGCCCCTGCCACGGGCAGGGAACCTCCCACCAGAGCAAGGTTATATATTGTGCATATTGCTGTTTCCCCTTTGTTCCAGGCAGATAATAGTCCCAGGATGGCAGTCATGGGATGTCCTGAGCTGGAATAAACCCAAAGGGATGATCCAGTCCACCCTGTCCGTGCCCAGAGCCCCAACAATCCCCCCCGGGCATCCCTGGCAGCGCTGTCCAAAGGCTCCTGGAGCTCTGGCAGCCTCGGGGCCGTGCCCATTCCCTGGGGAGCCTGGGCAGTGCCCGGCACCCTCTGGGGGAAGAGCCTCGCCCTACAATCCCCCCTCAATCCCTGCTGGCCCAGCTGCGGGCGCTCCCTGGGCGCTGTCCCTGTGGCAGGAGCAGAGCCCGGAGCTGTCCCTGCGCTGCCCCTCGGGAGGAGCTGCAGCCCCGGGGAGCTCTGACCTCGGGCTCCTCCAGGCTCAGGTGACCCGGTGACCTCGTGGGGCCCCTCCACACCCTTCCCCAGCCCCGTGTCCCTCCTCTGGACACTTTGCAGCAGCTTCTGATCTTTTCCTGAGACACCCAGAACAGTCCCCAGCGCTGGGGATGAGGCCGCCCCAGTGCAGGGTAGGGTTAGAGTATCCAGCTTCTGGGATCTCTCTGCGGGGGGAGAGGCTTCTCTCTGGGAAAGCTCTGTTGCTGTGTCAGGCCCTGCAGCTGTGAGGGACACGTGCAGCTCCTCATAATCCGATCTGTAGTTTTATCTGAACTGTACTGCTTTGCTGCTTGTGAATTCCTAAAGTCCTTGGTTGTGCTGTGTGCTGTCTCAGGGTGTTTTCTGGAACATAAGGAGCTCACAGCAGGCTGCAGTTGTTGCATAATGCTCACAGCTGAGCTGGGCACTGCAGAGCCCCATCAGGGTCTGGCAGGAGGAAAGTGGGACAGCCCAAAGCCATGGCAGTGCAGTCAGTCCTGGCTTCCTGGAACCAAAATTACAGCTCTGTGTGGAATTGTGGGATGATTGAATGACTTGCATTGGGATGGACTGTAAAGCTCACCCAGGGCCACCCCTGCTATGGCAGGGACACCTCGCACTGTCCCCAGTGTCCAGCCTGGCCTTGGGCACTGCCAGGGATCCAGGGGAGTCCACGACCCCCCTGGGGCTCACTCTGCTGTTCAGGGGACATTTATTCTTAGCACTGCGTGATGTCATTTCTAATCCTCCACGACAAACCGAAGCTGTCAGCTGCTTGATTCCTCAAAAGCCTGCAATTCCAGAGAAGTGCTCAGAGAACTCGCAGGGCTTGTGGGAAGGATGGGGTGTTGATACTCAGGTGCTGTTTCACCTTGTGCTGCTGAAGGTGTTTCAGAGAAATGTGTGAGGTGGCACTTCGTGCTCTGGGAAGGGCCAGAGTTCTGCAGAAAAGATATTTATAGGATCCTCCAAAGGGAGAGGATCTTCTGCAGGGACCCCTGTGTGTAGCACAGCAGTTCACAACCTTCCAGCCACGTGCTGGGTTTGAGAGAGATCAGAATCCTCTTCCGAGAGCTCCGAGACAGAGGATTCAGGGATTGTCATCCCACAGGGCTTGTGTTTCATGGCTTGTGGCCAGATTATATTCCTTTAAATGGAAAGTCTTCATTTTCTCTTCCTGTAAATATTTGTCTTTCTATTCCTGACCTAAGTTACTAATCATTAGCACTGTTATTAATTAATATTATTAATTAACTATTAGTGGAGGGTGCTGCTAGGGAGGGTCAGGCTCTGCTCTTAGGGAACGGCCTCAGGCTGGCCCAGGGGAGGCTCAGCTTGGCCAGCAGCAGGAATTTCCCCATGGAAAGGGTGCTCAGGCCTTGGCAGGGGCTGCCCAGGGAGCTTTGGAGTGCCCGTCCCTGCAGGTGTCACCTGGAGGTGGCACTCAGAGCTCCGGGCTGGGGACAAGGTGGCACTGCCTGGGCTGGGAGGGCTTTTCCAACCTCAGGGATTTGGGGATTCTGTGTTTCATTTATAAAAACCAGAATTAAACATTTAGTAAGTGCTTGCTTGAACATTTCCTCAAATTTAGCCTTGTCTCTCTGCCCTCAGTTTTGGGTAATTCCAAGCCAGGTTCAGTATTCAATGGGAATTAAATCAATTTGATACATCCACTCCTCTGGCCTGGCAGAGAACATCTGGATTCTGAGAGGATATCACACAGACAGTGCTTGGATAAGAGCAATAATACAAAGGATGGAAGTAAACAATAATACATCATTCAGGGAGGGCAAAAGTAAAGCAGAAATGAACATGAGAGGTCTCATGGCTGAAGCTGTCCCTCACTCACCTTTTGCCTGTTTCTGTTGTTGTCTTCCCTGCCCGTGTCTGGGCTCCAGGAGTCCCAGCAGATGCTGGGCAGGCTGATTCCAGAGAAGCAGCTGCTGAACGATCAGCTCAAGCAAGTCCAGCAGAACAGTTTGCACAGTGAGTAGATTTTGGGGCAGGACGCCTTCCCTCACTGCAGTGTCCCCCGGACCTGCTCTTTGTGTGTTACAAGGTGCAGATGGGAAAACGTTGCTTTCTATGACCTGAACTGTTGCGTGGAAGAAAATACTGACCTGCCAATGTGTTCCAAACCAGGGGATTCCCTCCTCACCATCAAAAGAGCCTTGGAAGCCAAGGAATTGGCAAGGCAGCAGCTCCGGGACCAGCTGGATGAGGTGGAGAAAGAAACCAGATCCAAACTGCAGGAAATTGATATTTTCAATAATCAGCTGAAGGTAACCCAGGCCTCATTAAGACTTTCTCAATGTTCAGTTAATTATTTTCTAACCTGGTTGTGGGGGAAAAGAAATGAACTGAAATGATTAAGAGTGTCAGTTTGGGGAGCATTCTCCAATCTGTCTGTTGAGGATTTGATTTAATTTTGATTTTAGTTTTAAGAAGATGCTGCTCAGCTTTCCAGCTCAGGCTTTGAATCAATTTAATCCGCAGAGTCTCTTCAGGAGGAAATTTGAGCCCTGATTCCGAATTTATGCTTGCAGAAATGAAATTACCAATTTCTGTGCTTTTGCATCCAAGGAGTGCAGGAGCAGGTCAGCAAACCTGCTGGGATCAGGAGTTCAGATTGAAATCTTGAATAAAAGATGCTTGATTTTCTCCTGGCACCCAGAATTGTTATCTGCTGTCCGTGTGCTCCTGCTTGTCTGAGTGTAGCTGCCTGTGCTTTATGGTTTCATGCTTTACTGCTCAGTCTTGGTTAAAACTCTGATATTTATTTTTTTTTGTGTATATTTCTGCACCAGCAGTGTCAGGGCTCTACAGAGAGAAGTTGGAAATCAGTTCTGTAATTACAAACTTTTCATAGCATTCGTTTCTTCATAAAGCATTCCAGTGTTCAAGTACTTTATCTGCTAATTCCACTGGTGGGTTTCTCCTGAAAGCTGACCAAAAAGATTCAGTTTCCTGCAAGGTGTCACAAGTTGTCCTAAAAGTATTCAGCAGGAAAATCACTGTGACTGAGACATTAATGGAGCTGTTACGAAAGCTGATCAACTGGGATCAAATCAAACAATTTAGGATGGAAGGTGGGGTTGAGTTTAAGCAACAAATAGCTGGTTTGAATTGGAATTATTAATAATTATAGGAAAAATTAAAAGTGAGGCCCTGTTTGAAGGTTAATTTGAAAATGACTTTCCCAGTCTGAGACAGGGGGGATGGAAGGGGAGAATCTCTGCAGAGTCAGACACAGAACAAACTAAATGGGCACAATTTGTATTTAAAAGAAAATAGAATGGTCTAACCCTTGCTTAATTAAACCTTGAGGTTTAAAACCTCACTTAATTTTTCTTCATGTATGGTTTTTGGATACATCTCAGCATGTTGTGCTTCTTGAGTATTATTTTTTTTTAATGGAGTCCTTTAAAAGTGATAAATTGGACCAAAGGATGTTGATTCTAAAATTAGTGCCTGTATTTGGTTTGATCATAAATTACCTGAACATAAATGGGAAAAGGGTGAAGAGTCTTGGTTTTGTGACAGCAGCAAAAAAAACCAACCCCAAAACCAACAAACCAGTCACCCAGAATTCAGTCTTTTAAATACTGAGGTATTGCACTTCAGAGATAACAAGCTGGCAATAATTAAAAATTGAAGTTGCCCATTAAGCCCAGATTTATCAGCATGTGCCAGGAATGCTTTGACTACAGGTAAATGATTTTGCAGCTTACGAGGAAAATTGGTTTCAATCAGTTGATGAGGAATTGTGGAGACGCTTTTTTGGGAAGAGCAGAAAGTCTCCTCTGGCTGGAGGAGATTGTGGGACTCATCTGCCAGGGGGAGCAGACCAGGGGCTGCCTGTGGGGATTTCTGCCCTGCTGAGCTTCCCTGGCTTTCCTGGAAGGGCTGAGTTCAGCAGGGACAGAATCCCAGAACGGTCAGGGTGGGAGGGGACCCCCAGGATCACCCAGTGCCACCCCAGCATCACCCAACCCCTGTCCCCAAGGGCCACACCCAGAGACAGGCACTCCAGAGCTCCCTGGGCAGCCCCTGCCAAGGCCTGAGCACCCTTTCCATGGGGAAATTCCTGCTGCTGGCCAAGCTGAGCCTCCCCTGGGCCAGCCCGAGGCCGTTCCCTCTCCTCCTGTCCCTGTTCCCTGGGAGCAGAGCCCGACCCCCCCGGCTGTCCCCTCCTGGCAGGGACTTGTGCAGAGCCACCAGGTCCCCCCTGAGCCTCCTTTTCTCCAGGCTCAGCCCCTTGCCCAGCTCCCTCAGCCCCTCCTGGGGCTCCAGCCCCTTCCCCAGCTCCCTGCCCTGCCCTGGACACGCTCCAGCCCCAGCTGTGCTGTGGACACTGAGCAGTGGGAGCTGAATTCAGAGAATTCTCCCTTTTGTAGTTTCTCAAGATGTGCCGGGTGTATTTTGGGGGGCCTGGAGGATTTTATAACTGGATTTAAATCCCTAAAAAGGCACATGGACCTTTTTGTGGGCTCAGTGTTGAAGGGAGAGAGAAACCACTCAGAAACTGCTGAGTGAGAGCAGCAGTGACTTCATGGAATCATGGAGTGTCCTGAGCTGGAAAGGACCACAGGGATGATCCAGTCCCACCCTGTCCCTGCCCAGACCCCCAACAATCCCCCCTGGGCATCCCTGGAGCACTGGCCAAGCTCTCCTGGAGCTCTGGCAGCCTCGGGGCCGTGCCCATTCCCTGGGGAGCCTGGGAAAAAAAAAATCTGGGATTTTATGCCCAAGGCCAGTGAAAGCTTTCCTGGAATCCTGGATTTACTGGGATTTCTGTGAAGTGGGAGTTCTCCACCCACAGAGAACACACCTCTCTCTTAGATGATCATATCACTCCAAAGCAAGTCAGCATGAACTTCCATAAATCTCACATACAGTTACCTGAAAAATAATAAAAACCTGTGACAGCTTTTAGGACCCACCAGTGGGAAAGTGACTGACACTGACAATAGGTACAATTGGCTTGTAAACAATGCTAAATGAATAATTTCCCTGAGTAGCAGAAGAACTTCTTGTTGAGTTCTCAGTTCCTGGGTGTGTCCTGTGGTGCCATCTGTGTGCTTATCAGGCAGCTGGATAATGCTCACAGGGAAATGGGAAATTTTTCAAATTGTGTCTCAGCAATTCCACCACATCTGAGCTCTAAATATGATGAAGGTTTCTTGTAAATTGAGGGACAATAGTTCAAGATGGGAAAGATGGAAATCTTCCCTTTTTAAAATACGTTTTTATCAAACAAAAAGAAATTACAAGCTCTGGATTTAATCAAGGTAATTTAGTTTTCCAGGCAGCTTTTCCCAACCACAGCAGTTTACAGGATACTCTGGATTTGTCTCCATGTTTTTATGTTCTGTAGTAAGGGAATACTTCACACAAATGTTAAATTACATCACCTTTGCTGTGTGTCCTAATATCATAGGAGTGATTAGAGAGAAAAAAATAAGATTTTTTTTTTCCTGCTGGATCTTCCTGTCATCTCCCCAAAACAACTGATTTCGATTCCTTCTGATGAGTCCTTTGGAGCTGGAAATATTCATAGAATTTGGTGCATTTCCACCAACAGCTTTTCAGCCTTACAAAATGTTATTACTATTTCAAAGCAGGTCATTTGAATTGTACCATTGGGTATCTTTGGGGAGAACCTAAAAATACCAAGAGAAATAAAAGAACCAAGGAGAATCTTGGTTTCAGGAGACTGTTGGTGCTTGTTTGTCTGCTCAGGCGTCATTTCAAATGAGATTTGGGGCATTTTATGATCTAACAGTCTTGTGGATTGGGCTGTATTTGGCTATAAAGTGACAGAGTTTGTTACAAGGTTGAAAGTTTGGCCACTTCTTTGTGTCTTGGGGTTGAAGGAGGTGAAGCTCCTGGGCTCCTTGAAAATCTCAGCCTAGAGATCTAATAATTAATGTTGATACAGGTATCGATGAAATGGAGTTGGTCACTTGTTTATTTTATGATCATGGAACTGTTTGAGTTGGAAGGGACATTAAAACTCGTCCAGTGCCACCCCTGCCATGGCAGGGACACCTCCCACTGTCCAATTCCTCAATGCCCAACCTGGCCTCGGGCGCTGCCAGGGATCCAGGGGCAGCCACAGCTGCTCTGGGCACCCTGTGCCAGGCCCTGCCCACCCTCAGGAGAAAGAATCCCTGCCCAAATCCCTGGATCTAAACTGACCCTCCAAGCTCAAGGCTCGATGTGACTCCAGTCTCCAAGGTCTGTAACGTGGGAGAATCCAGAATTCCTTGCTGCTGCTCCTGCCCAAGACCCACGCAAGGAATGAGTTCATGTTTCTGAACCAGCTTTGCTGAGGATTTTTCCCCCAGTGCCTGGTAAAAGCAGTGAACCCCCAGTGGGCTGAGCTGTCGCAGTGCTGTCTGTGTGTCCTGTGGCTGCCAGCGCCTGTGTGTCAGCGTGAGCAGGGCGCTCCTGCTCCCAGCACCTCTTTCCATCTCAGCATTTCTTTCTCCCAGTCGGTGGCAGTGGAAGAGGCAGTGCTGCAGTGCCTGGCACTCCTCCTGGGCTGCATTGTCACGATCCGCTCACACAGGCGGGGTTCGTGATGGTTCGTTTTAGGGATCTCAGAGCGCAAAAGACACAGCGGGGGACAAACTCAGTTTACTCAATCACAAATGCACCTTTATTTAGTGCCAACAAATGCGATAGTGGGGAGAGAAAAGAGAATAGTAAGAAAGACAGAAAAAGAGGTGAAGGGGATTATAGCTACCAGCATGGAGGGCCGAGTCCTCGAGGCTTTTGAAGATGCCTCTAGACGTGAGTTTCTCCAGTGGGGTGATCACAAAAATGAGCGGGGGTCTCCAGGGTTCTTATAGTCCTCTCCGAAGCGACAGGCAGTTGGCCAAACAGGTGGGGGAAATCATTGCAGTGTGTTCATTTAGAGAACCCAGAACAAGTCCGTCGTCAGCAGGTACAGCGTCAACCAGTACAGTGTCAGCAGGCGCGGTCACTTCACCGTGACTCGCCCATTGTTTCTGCTCAGGTTCTGATGTTCCAATATGCATGCTGGGTTTTTTCATCGAACACACCTGCAGGCAGCACTTGGCCAACATCCCGCCTCAGCCAGGCCAGAACTCCTGTGTTGAGATTTTCAAGTCCCTTTTAGGGGTTTCAGTCTCTGTCCTTGACCATGGTCGTGCGGCAGATGAGGGATCTTCGGACCGTCTCTTACATGCATCCAGCACTCACGCTCCTTCCCAAAGCTCTCCGTGCCCTGCTCAGGCAGGACGCAGCTCTCTCTGAGTAAGGAGCCTCCTCCCGTTACGTGCTTCACTTCCCCTCAGCAGATGAGTGTGCAGTGTTGCACTGAGTCAGGGTTTGCTGAGGGGTGCCAGCACCAAAACCAAACCAGAGAGGAGAGTTTAGCCTTGGGTTTTTATCTAATCCTTATGTGCCTTGAGTTGCAGCTCAGGCACAGTTCTAGTGAGTTGGTTTTGTCTTTTGCTTATCTGGAACTTCAAGAGTTGAAGGGAATTGCCTGTTTTGGTCCCGATTTTCAGAATTTTGGAAGAGCAAACACTGGGATGGGAAGCATCCCTACGCATCACTGTAATCTGTGATTGCAGGGAGGAGAGGGGAGCTTCCTTCCTTTGCCCAGTCCCCCCAGGGTGGGATGAAGGGAGGAATTGTCTGCCAAGGCCAAAGCGGAGGCTTTGGGAGCTGGGGAACGGGGCAGGAAAGCTCTGGAGAAGCCTCCGGGAGCACAGAACTGCAGGGTCCTTCCCTCTGGGATCAAATGCTCTGCTTGTCTCAAGGGAGAAGATCTGATGGAGACCTTGGATTGTAATCCCTGGATATCCCAAGTCCTGTTGTCTTTCTGTCAAAAAGGCACAATCTGGGCCAAAACTGCTCCGTTTCTACCGCGAAGGTTTTGGTAGCAAATGACTGGGCTGTGTATAGCGAATATTGCTCTGCTCTGTGAAATGCTGTCACCCCTGTTCAACATTCTGAACGTGGCTGTTGCAACACCTCAAATCCTCCTTGTTGGTGTGTTCGGATTGAAATGCCAGGGAAACAATTTCTCTGCTTTTAAGGTGAGGCATTCCTTGTCCTGCACCCCAGGAACCAGCGAAGCCTTTGGAATTGCAGGACGGGAGTGGGACATGTCCAGCTGGGAGCTGTGCCTGACAGGATGAGTGTGGGGCTGTGCCCCACATCCTGCTGGAAATGTCTCGGCTGTTGAAGTGCTTTCAGAATCTTGTTCAGCTGCTTTCCAGCAGAACTGTGGGAGATGCTGGCTCCTCCTTCCCCTCCCTCCTTTGGCAAAGCAGCGGAGCATCTCTGTTTCCAGGAGATGCCCAGCACACCTTTGTTTCCTCCTGCCTGACTCCAAAGGGATGTACATGGGAGTTTTTCGTCTCCAAAAATGCTCCATCCAGTGCCAGCACTGTAAACTGGGTTTGATTTTTCTTAACAAACGGTTGTGTCACAGCAAAATCCTTTCACAGAACGCTGACCCAGCAGCTTGGCTGCGTTCAGATGTCTGTGGGAAACTTAAATGATTATTGAAAGGTCTCTTTAATCCAGCTTCCCTGAGAACTGATTCTCTCCTCAATGATGCTGAGCTCAGCTTTTATTGAATTTAAAATCGAGGAGCGTTAATGAAATAAAACTGAGACCTGGGCCACAAGGATCAGCTCCCCTTTTGTAACTTTCATCCTCGGATCCGCTTCAATTTTTTTTTTTTGTCTCTCAGGCAATTTTCTCATTTGGGTCGGTGCATGAGGGGTTTTACGTGAAAACTTCCTGTGGTTTGTAGATTGGGAATTTCTGAAAAGCCATCCAAATCCTCCCAAGCTTACCTGTTTCTGTTTCTGTACAATATCTTCATGAAAAGATACCAATTTTTGAAGCGAACTCTTTTCAGTGAAAACCCTCAGCGGTCATTGATGCATTTTCCCTTTTTCTACTGTGGTGCTGAGGAGTTCAGGTGCAAAATTCCAGGTTATGCAGAGAAATCCCAGTTCAAAGCTGGATTTGTGTTAATAGGTGTTAATGCAGAGGACAAATCTTGAGGAAAATATTATGGTATTATTATTATTTATATTCCAATATTTTCAGGCAATTGAAGAAAAAACGATTTATATATGCAGGAATACTCTCTGTGCCATGATTCAGCCCAAAGACATTCCTTCAGGATTTCAGTCTCCTGTGTATAAACCAGCCCTGAAGGTTCTTTAGTAAATCAGCATTAATCAGCAGATGAGACTGATTAGGAGCTCAGAGGGCAGATCCGTGTATGGAATTTAAAAACTGGATTCCGTAAACCAACAAACAAAACAAGGGAGTGTTCAGATTAAGTTTTGTCCATTTTTTCCGAGTCCTTTTTTAAAGGTTTCCCAACCCTTTAATGGATAGAAATAGGAAGACAGTAGCTGTTTCAGAGACCCTGGGAATGAACCTGAAATTCCTGCATTTGGCAGGAGTGGGAGTTTGGGAGATCCCCAACCACTGCCAGGTGTTGTCCCCTCACAGGGAACTCTCTGGGGTCAGTTCTGATTCACAGGGTGGACGTTTACTCCTGTTTGCTTTCCTTTAATCCAGGAGCTGAGAGAAATCCATAACAAACAGCAGCTCCAGAAGCAGAAGAGCTTGGAAGCTGAGAGGTTGAAACAGAAGGAACAGGAAAGGAAGACAGTGGAGCTGGAAAAGCAAAAAGAAGCTCAGAGGTAACAAACTGCTTTAATAGAACCCTAAATGTAAGAACTCCCCTGGCATCTCCTGGAAAACATTCCCGTCTGCCCAAAATTTCCAGGGACGCAGATGAGGTTTGTGTCCTCTAGTGCCACCCTCTAATGCTTGGGAAGTGGATTGGTTGGCCAGCAGCAGGAGTTTCCCCATGGAAAGGGTGCTCACGTCTTGGGAAGAGCTGCCCAGGGAGCTTTGGAGTGCCCGTCCCTGCAGGTGTCACCTGGAGGTGGCACTCAGAGCTCCGGGCTGGGGACAGGGTGGGACTGCCTGGGCTGGGAGGGCTTTTCCAGCCTCAGGGATCTTGAGATTCCATGGATTAGTTTCTTTCCTCACACTGTTTTTGATCAGGAATTCGCATTGTCCTTGGACAAAGTCTGTTCTTTGTAGCACACCGAGCATGTGAGGAGCAGCTGCTTCTCAGGCATTTGTCTCTAATTCTGCAGAAATTCCAGGGGTGAAATGGGCCATGAAACAGGCTGGAGCAATCTGAACATCCTTCACATCTTCAGAGTTATCTCTACTGGGGCAAATTGTTTCCAGCAGAGAGTATTTGTTCATTTCTTGATGCCTTGTCCTCTGGTGGAGGGGAAGGACTTGTTCACTCTGGCAGCTGGCAACGGGAAATATTCCCAATAATTCTCTGGAGTGCTGTGTAAAACTCGCAAATACTTCTCCTCCCTGCCCCTCAACGTGAGGATAAGGATGGACAGATGTTCTGATTCCTGCTTTTCTCTTTCTGACTTGGCTGTCTGGAGTCTTACCTTGGGGTTGGATCTTTAAGGTCCCTTCCCACCCAAACCATTCCATGATTTCTGGGAATCATTCCCAGTGTAAGGAGATGCTGGGGAGTGCTTGATAACTCCCCAAAATACATTTAGGGCACAGAAAAGCCCTAAAGAGGACACTTTGCCCCGGAGATGAGCCCAGAGCTTTGGTGGCTTTGGTTTGGGTGGCTGTAACCCCCCCCATTGTCCCCCAGGAGGATCCAGGACAAACCGCGGCTGGAGCGGGGACAGCCAGAGGAAGAAGCACAGTGGCAAAAAAAAATCCAGGAAGATGACAAGCAAAAAAGGGAAGAAGTCCCCAAGAAGAAGGAAAGTGAGGAAAAGGGGAAACAGGAGATGCAGGAGAAGCTGAGTAAACTCTTCCAGCCCCACCAGGAGCCCAACAAGCCCGGCCAGGCCCCCTGGTCCAACGCAGGTAGGGCCCAACAGCAGGGAATGCCCTGGGACAGCTCAGTTCTCTTTCCTTCTCCCATTTAACATAGAACAAGGTGGGGTTCAGGGCTGGGTTGTGAGTCTGGTTAAAGGAAATCATGCATGGCTTGGGCTCCAGACTCCACAAAAGGTTCTGTAAGACGTCACTGTTCTTCCCCAAAGGCGGAGGGGAAAGCACAGCTCGGAGACTGCAGGGCAAGGGAAAGGGGGAATGTCAGCTGGAAGGGGCTGGAGGGATGCAAGATGTCAAAAACTACTCCTGCAGTTTTTATTTTGCTGTGGGGATACGTGCCTTGGGATTTTTCAGAGTAGGAACAATATGTCATTTGGTCACTCTTTTCCTTCCTTGCCTGCCTTTGTTCACTGGACCAGTGATCTAAGATTTAATCTCCCTTTTTCTGCTCCCCACACAGTCACTTTCAGCTGAGAGCTTTTTCCGAGCATTGTATCCTGATTTTTTACTTGTATTGGGTGTCCTGCTTCCCCTTAAGTGGCTTGGATACGCACAAGAACTGTTTGGGGATGTAGGACTGGTTTAAATATTTGTCCAGAAGGATTGCATCACTTTTTTAAATGACTAAATCCTGCCCAGAGGGGCTGTGGACTCCAAGTTTTGGCAAGGTTGGACACTGGGGCTTGGAGCAGCCTGGGACAGTGGAAGGTGTCCCTGCTCATGGCAAGGGTGGCACTGGATGGGCTTTAAGGTCCCTCCCAACCCAGGCCATGCTGTGTTTCTGTTGTTCAGAGGAGAAAATAATAAGAAAATCGTATTTAAAGAATCAATTTTTCTATTTCCCATGTGTAAAAAGGGGCTGAGGTACTTCTGCAGACCCTGCCACGTCTGGTGATTCTTGTCTCCACTTCCCACCCCGTGTTCCAAGCGTTCAAAAACCAGGTGGTTTGATTCCTTCTCTCTGTATCTGTGTGTTTGTTTCCTTTGCTCAGAGAAAGCTCCTCTAACCATTTCTGCTCAGGAGGATGTAAAAATAGTGTATTATAGAGCTCTGTATCCTTTTGAATCCAGAAGCCACGACGAGATCACCATCCAGCCTGGAGACATCGTCATGGTAAGCAGGGAGCGGGATATTCCTTGGGAAAATCCTCCAGCTTCTGCCATGGGTGATTTCCAATTTATATGGCAAGAAAGGAAACTTTAAATCCCAAAAATTTGGTTGCAGGTGTACGGATAGAGAAGAATCTCCAAGTTTTTTCAGGGATGTGGTCAGTGTGTTGTGTCAAACTCTGAAGCAAGGTTTGCTTTTCTCTCCCTGAGTTACAATTCCCTGGTTAATGGCTGCAGGGATCAAGTGGCTATTAATACTAATTAATCATTATTAGTATGTTCTTACCATGCAGAATGAAAATTCCTGGGGGAATCCTTAAATTGTATTCCCAATTGTATTCCCAACAGCGTTCTACCCAACAAAATCGATTTTAAGAGCTTGCACATTTTAGCTCGGTTTAGTAACAGTGGATTTTGGAAAAGTACACTTTGTAGGCTCCCCTAAGTTGTAATTATTATTTTTAAAAACCTGCTCTGGGAAATGGAACCTTCTGGGGTTGGTTTGGCTTTTTACTCCTGGGGTGTTTGTGACCTTGGAACGGGCTTCTGGAAAATCCAGAGTGAATCCTGGCTCAGTGTCACTGTCACTCACTCCGAGTGAGCACACAACAGGTTGTGAAGGTGAAAGTGGTGTTGGAGAGGAGGCTCTGGAGGCTGCTGGGAAATGCCTTGTCTTCCTGGGAAATGGGGGAAATTCACACCTTTTTGGGAAAATTGTGATTTTCAAAAGCATTTCATACATTTTTAAATAGACATTTGCAGTGAAAATAACACTTTTCTTTTCCCCCCCCTCAGAATATGTGCTTCTAAGCAGTTCTGCACTTATTTGTCCCTGTTAACGCAGGGAAAATAACATTTTTCCTCAAACATGTGATTCTGAGGAGCGCTGGAATCCTTTTTAAATAGATATTTGCAGGGAAATAACATTTCCCCCAAAATACACAAATCCAAAGAGCACTGGAATAATTTTTAGAGAGAGATTTGCAAGGAAATAACATTTCCCCCCAAAACATGTGATGCTAAAGAGCACTCCGCATATTTCAAACACAGACTTTGCTTATGGGCTGGGTTTTAACCCACTCACCCCCAGCAGGGTAATTCCTCTCCGTTGCCTTTATTGAAGCGATTTTGCTAATTGAAGCGGGTTCCTGGGGGGCTCTGCTGCCCTGCAGGGAGGGTTTAAAGGGCTGCTGTGTGCTCAGTGCTGAGCTGTAACCTTGCTGTGCCTTGCTTTGCATCCCTGCTTGCCCTGGAGGTGAAGAGGGAGTGGGTAAGTGCTGCCAGGGAGGTTCTGCAGGGGCTCCAGGGCCATCACCACCGTTTGTTCCCCTGCAGTTCCTTGGGTTTGAACGCCCCAGGGGCCAAATCAACAAACCCCAGCTCCTTATCAAAAGTAATTCAGACGCCCTGGACCAGGGTTTGCTTTTGATGCTGCCTTTGGCTCCTCCCTCTGCCCTCCCCGTGTTTGTCCTGTGGATCCAAAAGTCCCAGCGGTGCCTTTTTCCTTGGGGAAAAAGCAATTTTCAAGCTCGGTGTTAAGGTGACTGGTGACATCAGTGCCGGGAGCTTCCTGTCCTCCCAAATCCCTGTTCCCTGGAGAAGCTGGCCCACACTGGAGCTCAAATTCTGACCCGTTTTGGAGCAGTGCTCCTGTCGTGCGGCGGGCAGGAGGCAAATAAAACCCACCTCCCACACACTGTAATTCGCTGGTCAGGTGGACATTGAAAGTCTGGTTGTGTTTTGGGAAAAACTCGTCTGGGATCTGTTGGGACTTGTGGATGGTGGGTGTAAAAATTGAAGGAAATTGAAACAAAATCTTAAAAAAAGATTTAGAGGCTGGAATTCTGGACTGGAATGGGGCTGCAGAGCTTGTTCTGTCACAGGAGCTGGGCCTTTACCAGAGCTTGGGAATGAGCTTTCCAAGAGTGTAAACCCTTCATCCTGGGCATGAACCCTGAGCCCTGGCTGAGGAAACAGGGAGGAGGAGGATTTGTCCAGGAAAGAAAAGGATTTGCCAGTCTGGGGAGGGCTCTGCTCTGCCTGGCTGCTGGGAAAAGCCTGTGGCACCACTGGATCTGGTGCCACGCATTACACAATTACTCTGGCTTTTTAATTCTCCCTTTTTAAAATTATCTTATCCTTTCAATGTACTTGAACTTTCTTCCACTGTAAGTTTAGGTTGATTTTAATCCTGGCTATAGCTCAAGCAAGCTTTTGTGTGGGAGCAGATATTCTTCCCTGAAAAAAATCTACAACGAATTCTAATGACAGTTTCTCATCAGTTTCCTTAGTTATTGGTGGTTGGAGTTGGAATCAATCTTCTTTGTGATCCACAGAATGAAGGAGTTGTCAGCTGTGGCTCTAAAGTACAGTTGAATAAATAAGGCCAACCTCCCACACGCTGTAATTCACTGGTCAGGTGGACATTGAAAGTCTGGTTGTATTTTGGAAAAAAATAATAGGGGATTGTTGTTGGGGCTTGTGGATGGTGGGTGTAAAAATTGAAGGAAATTGAAACAAACTAGCTTTTTAAAGATTCAAAGGAATTTATTTAAAAGTTCAAATTTTTGCTACTGCAAAACCAGGTGTGACTTGTATTTCGGATGAAGAAGAAACCAGAGCTGATATGAATGATGAAGTTTAAATTATCCCTCAAAGTGCCTTTTCATGAGTGTGCATAGAGGACTCAGTTGGGTTGGATAAGCTGAGATCTGAGTCTCCTCACAGGCAACTTTAGAATTATTGCAGCTTCCAATCCTCTCCTGCAGAAGCATTAATTGGATGCCTCTAAAACCTTTTTGGTTGGGTTGTTTTTTGTTTTTTTTTTTCCTTCTGCCTGAAGAATCCCCGTGGTTTCTGTCAGCCTGTGGCTCACCTCAAAGGTGCTCTTTTTAGAGCATCCCCACAAGCCAGATTTGCCTTTCCAGTGCTGTTTGTTTCCTCGGTGTGTGGTGATGCAGTTCCCGCCCCTGACTCTGCCTGGGGTGACTGGTCCCAGTGTGGATGGTTCAGCCTCGGTGCTTTAATCCCTTTTCCCCACATCCACCCTCTGCTGTGCCCTTCCCTCTGCCGTCCTGCTGCTTCCCCATCTCTGCTGCAGTGGAAATTTTGCTCTGCACTGCAGGGAAAGCACATGGAACCGGTCAAGCGCAAAGTGCCTTTATTTCTGGGATTGCCTTGGGCTGCCAGGGGCTGAGAGATGAGGTGGGGGACCCGAAAAAGCAGGAATGGGGGATTGGATTGCACCGGGTGGGGAGGGTGGGTGCACGTTCCAGTGGGAGGCACAGAGACAACAAATGGCCTGAGGCAAAGGAATTCACCAGCAGCTCCTCTGAGGAGTCCAGGTACAGGGATCCGTCCTTGCCCTGACCTGATTTCACAGGGTGGGGATCAGGGAAGGGATTGGGGTCAGGAAAGGGATTGGGATTGTGTCCCTGGGCCCCCTCAGGTGAGGCCCCACCTGCAGAGCTGCCCCAGCCCCGGGGCCCAGCACAGGGAGGACGTGGAGCTGCTGGAGAGAGCCCAGAGGAGGCTCCAGGATGAGCAGAGGGATGGAGCAGCTCTGCTGGGAGGAAAGGCTGGCACAGCTGGGATTGTTCAGCCTGGACAGGAGAAGCTTTGGGCTGAGCTCAGGGTGGCCTTGCAGGGCCTGAAGGAGCCCCAGGAAACCTGGAGAGGGACAATTCCCAAGGCATGGAGGGACAGGACACAGGGAATGGCTTCACACTGAGAAATGACGGGTTTAGATGGGATGTTGGGCAGAAATTATTCCTTGGGAGAGGCTGGGCTGGAATTCCCAGATTTGCTGTGGCTGCCCCTGGATCCCTGGCAGTGCCCAAGGCCAGGCTGGACATTGGGGACAGTAGGAGGTGTCCCTGCCCATGGCAGGAGTGGCACTGGGTAGACTTTTAGGGTCCCTTCTGACCCAAACCATTCCATGGTTCTGTGATTTCAGTATGGAAGAAAAAAAAAAAAGAAACAATTGTCAAGCCCTCTTGCATTGCAAAAAGTTCATTAGCGTGGAGGAGTTGGGTTGTTTTCAGTAAAGTTTCCATTTGCTGGGTGTATTTGTTAACTCTCTGACTTCCTGTGCCTGCAGGTGGATGAAAGCCAGACTGGAGAGCCAGGGTGGCTTGGTGGAGAACTGAAGGGGAAAACTGGATGGTTCCCTGCAAACTACGCAGAGAAAATTCCGGACAGTGAAGTTCCAGCCTCTGCCAAGCCCGTGGCCGAGCCCTCTGCTGCTCCCAAAGTGTCTGTGCAGGAAACCTCCACTCCCCTGGGAGCCCCTGCCCCTCCAGAGGCTCCTGCAGCAGCCAACAACTGGGCAGACTTCAGCTCCACGTAGGTTTGGGTGCTGCTGAGCCCCTCAGTGAAACCGGCACCGGGCACAGGAGCCAGAGTGCAAACTGAAAACGCCTTCTGAGAAGTGAAGGATGCTTTCTGTAGGAATCGGTCAAAATTGCAGCCCTGTGGGACTTGAGGCTGCTCCCACTTTTTACTTACCGCACCTGCCTGGGCACAGCACGGGCAGGAGACATCCCCTGAGCGAGGATGTGGGCAAGGGGGAAATCCCAAGGAGGCCATTTCCCTTGGAATCACAGAATCCCAGACTGCTTTGGGCTGGAGGGTCCTCAAATCCCACCCAGTGCCAGCCCTGCCATGGCAGGGACACCTCCCACTGTCCCCAGTGTCCAGCCTGGCCTTGGGCACTGCCAGGGATCCAGGGGCAGCCACAGCTGCTCTGGGAATTCCACCCCCACCCTGCCAGGGAACAATCCCCTCTTCAACTCCCACTTAAATTTCCTCTCTTTCAGTGGGAACCCATTGCCCCTTGCCCTGCCACTCCTCTTCCTAATGAACAATCCCTCTGCAGCTCTCCTGGAGCCCCTTCAGGGAGCACAACCTCCAAGGCCAGGTTGGACACTGGGGACACTGGGAGGTGTCCCTGCCGTGGCAGGGGTGGCACTGGGTGGATTTTAAGGTCCAACCCCAAACCATTCCATGATTCCCTGTCTAAGGGAAAGCGATGTGAGAGGTCAGTGACATGCAGGGGAGAGGATTTCAAACCAGTTTTGGAAAGAATTATTATTTTTATTTCTTTCTGCTGTGCGTAATGCAGCCTGCGCTGCTCGAACTTCTGTTTGTTGGGACCCAGATAAGAATGGAGATAAAATCCTGTCCTTCAGTGGCAAGGACAAGGAGCTCAGTTTGGGGGTTGCCTTTGAAGGTAAAGCTGTGATTAACCAGTGTTCAGTTGCACTGCTACACCTGGAGTTAAGGTGCTCGTGGATAATCACGGAGAAGAAATTAACGTAGAATGTTGAAATATTTGTTCTGCATGACGTTTTTTTTGTTCCTGTTGTTAAAAAGAGTAGGAATTACAGCATTCTTTTCTTTTCCTTTCCAGCTGGCCAGCAAACAGCAGTGAGAAGGCAGAGAGTGATAACTGGGATGCCTGGGCAGCTCAGCCGTCCCTGACCGTGCCCAGCGCGGGGCAGCTCCGGCAGCGCTCGGCCTTCACTCCTGCCACGGTCACAGGCTCGTCCCCCTCCCCTGTCCTGGGCCAGGTGAGCTCCTGGCCTCACCCAAACCTTCTGAGCCAGCACAAAGGCTTGGACAGCAAAGTGGGAACCTTTTCTGTGCATTAAAACCCTCACCTGACATAGGTGAGCACCTCCAGCAGGGGTGACAGGGATGGCCCCACCTGCAGAGCTGCCCCAGCCCCGGGGCCCAGCACAGGGAGGACGTGGAGCTGCTGGAGAGAGCCCAGAGGAGGCTCCAGGATGAGCAGAGGGATGGAGCAGCTCTGCTGGGAGGAAAGGCTGGCACAGCTGGGATTGTTCAGCCTGGACAGGAGAAGCTTTGGGCTGAGCTCAGGGTGGCCTTGCAGGGCCTGAAGGAGCCCCAGGGAACCTGGAGAGAGACAATTCCCAAGGCACGGAGGGACAGGACACAGGGAATGGCTTCAAACTGAGAAATGACAAGTCTTGGTGGGATGTTGGGAAAAAATCCTTCCCTGGGATGGTGGGGAGAGACTGGGATGGAATTCCCAGATTTGCTGTGGCTGCCCCTGGATCCCTGGCAGTGCCCAAGGCCAGGCTGGACACTGGGGACAGTGGGAGGTGTCCCTGCCGTGGCAGGGGTGGCGCCGGGTGGACTTTAAGGTCCCACCCAACCCTGGCCATTCTATGATCCTTGATCCATTGGCAGCATCTGGGGCAGGATTTAACACTCAGCAGGTTCTGGTTTGCTGGTCTGGGATGGATGTTTTAGATTTTGCTGGTCCAAGTTTGGGTCACTTCCTCAAGGCTCTCTTGCCTCCCATGACAACCTTCACTCCCAAATGGGTTAAGTGGAATAGCAATGGCAAAGCTTCCTGCTGGATTCTGTCCCTCTGTTCAGGCCTTTCCTTTCCCTCAGTGGAACAACAAACTGTTCTTGGGAGCTCATGTGTTCTGGGAAATGCCAAACATCTACCTCAGAGCAGAAAGAAATTGGAATGTGGCGTGAACAATGAGCAGCAAAGCATCATTTGCTATAAAACGGACCAGGAGTCCTGCCAAAGCAGCTTCACGAGGGTTTATTACATGTGTTCCTTAAGTAAAAGTAATTAATTTAATCCTGCCTTGCAGTGATGATGTGATAACGGGCAGAAATGCAGGAGGACTGTAAAGGTTTCTGGAATTACTTGGGAAGTTTAACTGATGCTTTGGTTGAGGGAGAGTCTGTGTTTGTTGCTGCCTAAGCAGCCTAAGGATATAATTCCTTAAGCTTCAGTGTTGTGTTCGTGTTAAAAAGGAGCACAGCTTTTGTTTAAACACTTTCTTGCTGAAGGTGGAGCGTGACCGACTCCTCTCTCTTCCTTTCCGAAGGGTGAAAAAGTGGAAGGGCTTCAAGCCCAGGCTCTGTACCCTTGGAGAGCAAAGAAAGACAACCACCTGAACTTCAACAAGAACGACGTGATCACCGTGCTGGAGCAGCAGGACATGTGGTGGTTTGGGGAGGTGCAGGGACAGAAGGGCTGGTTTCCCAAATCCTATGTCAAGCTCATTTCAGGCCCCATTAGGAAATCCACCAGGTATTTGGTTTGCTTTTCCTGTCCTTTACTTCTGTACTAGGGTGGAATGAAATAGGAGGAGCTGCAGGCTTGAATTTTAAAGTTCTGCCCTGTAAAAGGGCCCTTGTTTTGTTGTTTTTTTTTTTTTTTATCTGGAGGGTTTTGACTTCCAGTCCTGAAAATTTGTGTCAGCAATAAGAGAATTGACCTCAGTTCTCCTTGGGTCTTGCCTCAACAGCAAAAGATTAATTAACCTTCTCAATTTTATGCGACTTGCAACTGAAAAACGAGTGTATTGGACTTTGTGAAGTACAGCTGTGCAAGTCAGACCTCCTCTCTGCCCAAAATTAAAAGGCATTCCTCAAATCTAAAGCACTTCTCATTATTCTTGAAGGATTAAACATTTAAAATCTCGTTTTTCTTTGTAATGTGAAGGCGACATTAGCATTAGCAATACAAATGAGAATGATTTTAGCTAATTTATTTCTTTTTTCTTCCCTGAGGAAAAAGAGGAGATGCAGAAAATTCTGTATTTAAGGCAGTTGCTTAAATGTGACCATGAGAGGCCACTGGATTCAAAGCTTTACTTTGCACATTTCCTGTCTGTTCTTTTAAAACCCAGGGAGTCGCTTGGGGGTGCACGTGCATTTTTCGAGTTTGAACTATAATGATGATAATAATGTCTCTGAAGAGATTGAATTTCTTAAATAACCATTATTTTCTTCTAAAGCATGGATTCTGGTTCCTCAGAAAGTCCTGCTAGTCTGAAAAGAGTAGCATCCCCAGCAGCCAAGGCAGCGATGTCAGGGGAAGGTGAGTCCTGGGTGGCCCTGGCAGCCTCTTTCTCTGCCACTGAACACAAGAACTCTGCTTTTTGCCAACATCAGGAATCACACTGGGCTCTTCAAGTGCTGTTAAAATCCCAGGAAAAATCAGTTTGCCTCTAGGATGGTTTAGGATTAGTGTTTTCAGGGGAACAGTTTATGTATGTTGTGTATAGAGGAGGAATAATTTCACATATTACAAAAGATATGAAAATATCTTTTGTAGTTTGTGCTTTTTCCAATATTTCTATTTTTTTTTTATTTTTTTTGCCATTATTTTGGTGACATTTTCTGATCTAGGATGGGTTTTCACAGAGGGCCCAATAATCACACCTGTCCATGGTGTCAGGAACTGGTAAATTAATTTCCCCCAAAGCTCGTTCCCAGTCTTTCATTAAAGCTCTTAATGAAGGCAGTGACAGTCACTGAGTGAACTCTGGGGATCCTTGTGGTCAGCTCCACGGTAAAGGTGGAGCCTGGGGCACACACACACACAAAATTCACAGATAGTTTTCTGAAGGGTTTTAAATGGGCAATTCCTGGCTGGTGCCACCCTTCAGCTAGAGGGGAATATCCCCACATGAGCTGCCTTAACTCTTAATTAACTAATTAAGAGTTAATTAGTTCCCTCCAGTGCAGAGTCAGCTGTGGGTTAATTAAATGAGGCAAAAGAAATCAATTAATCTAAATGTAGGTTACAGGTGAACATTTGTTTCTCATCCCTGCAGCACACCTGAAGTTTATAACTGCAATTCCAGCTACAGTTTTAGTGATGTTTACGTGGAATTTGTGTCTGGCATGAGCAGCACAGAAATTAAAAGGAGGGAGCAGCAGAGAGAAGGGAGATAATCAATTATTTCAAAGTACAGCTGCTCTTGCTCAGTAAATATTCCATAGAATCCCAGCTGTCTTGGGTTGGAGGGGGACCTTCAGGATCCCCTTGTTCTGGTTTTCCTCCTGTTTGAGGTGAAGGAATTGTGGACCTGCAGAGGATTGTCCCTTGGGATATCTCAGGTGTTGTGTTTGTGTTAAAAAGGAGCACAGCTTTTGTTTAAACTCTTCAGAAAAGCTGTGGTTTTGAGAAACAACAAAGCAGGGATTTAACGTCTTCTCTTGAGAGGGTTGGAGAGAAGCTCATGTGCAGAAGGTGATTTTTAAGGCGTGTGCACTTTGCATCCCAAGCTCTGAGAGCTCCACTCACCAGCACAAACCAGAAACCCCTGGGGAAACATGGTTAATATCTAAATGAATGATTTATGTACCTTTTAATTATAATAGCAAATTCTATACAACCCCCCCACCCCTCCCCTCCCCGAGGCAGCCTTTTGATAGATCCTACCCACTCCTGATAGATACCATTTCCTTCATTAAATATTGACATTGCTACGAGTAATAAATAATAAATTTGCCTTCTGCCTAGCCCTGGTATGAATGAGGGTTTTTTTGCAGAGGATCCCTGGGGGGGATTCTCAGGGGTTCTCCACGTGCTGTGTTTTCCCTTTTTGCAGAGTACATTGCCATGTACACCTACGAGAGCTCGGAGCAGGGGGACCTCACTTTCCAACAAGGTGACCTGATCCTGGTGACAAAGAAAGATGGTGACTGGTGGACGGGCACGCTGGGTGATAAATCAGGAGTTTTCCCATCTAATTATGTGAGACTCAAAGATGCTGAGGTAGAGAAATGTTTTCTTTGGGGGTTGTAGTGGTAGCTGCAAGGCCAGGGCATCGTAGGGGAAATAAAAAAAATGCGTTGCAGGTTTACTGGGTGAGACTGGAAAGGAAAAACAATGGTAATAACAACAGCAGTGATTGCATTTTACAACTTCATGTCATAAATAACTGTGGGGGTCATCCATTGAAATAATGCCAACCTCGCTAGGGCACCTGGCAGTTTTTTTAGACATTAATCAGAGCAGCCATGATTGTTTTGTTGCCCTGGTAAGTTTTTAATGCCTGAGCTGTATCTTACTGCCATTATTAAAAACAAACAAACAAACAAAAAAAACCACCAAAAAACAACCAAAAATCTACACAGTAATATTTCAGTCTATTATATTTTTCCCCACCATTTCTTGCAATCAAGGAAAATAAATTTTACCCCAAAACTTTGCTAACTACTGTATTTATTTGACAGTTTTGGGCTGAATAATAGAGGTCCTGTTTCATCTCTTTTTATCATGAAATAATTCCATCAAACATGTGGTTTTGGTTTTTTTGTTTTCCTTTTCTTTTTTTTTTTTTTAGGCATTCTAAAGAGAGATGTTCTCTCATTTTTATGGGAGGTTAATTTATATTGAGAGGATAATTTATCTCCCAGTAGGAATTAGTTTAGATTCAGAGTTGGGTACATGACTGATCTCTTGATGAAAAGGATTCTGGTTTATATTTCTAGAATAATGGGGGGGAGGGGGAGGTTAAAGGTAAATAAATAAAAATCAGTGGATTTGGGGGAATTTGGATGGTAATGGACAGAAACTCAGTGAAAGACTGAGACACAGAGCCCGAGCAGAGTCGCTCCTTAAAACCATTCCTGCTGCTGGAAAAGCCAGAGGATAAAACCTGCAGTGAAATCTGCAGCTTGTAGCAAACCTTTCAGGAGGCAATTTCTGCAGTGTCAGGAAATTCCAACAACATCCTCTGGGCCAGGATTAAAACCCTTGCAATTAATGATGTTCAGTATTGCAGTCCTTGGAGGGATGGGGTTGGGACACTGCTGGCACATCCTTGTGGAGGGCTCAGGTGTTCAATTCTGAGTTTCCTTTTCTCAGAGAGCTCAGTGTGGTGTTTCTGTCACTCAGAAACTGCACCAGCTCAGTGCACTTCAGCCAAAAGTGCTCCCAGTGCCCCTTGTGCCGGTGAAAATCCCACCTTCAGCTCAAATCTTGATGAGGGAGGGAGGAAAAAGCACGGAGCTGGTGGAGCCCTTGCTCCTGGGATGTCGTTTTTATCCTGTGGCTCCAAGTGGGTAACTGGGTTTTGCTCTCCAGCCTGGTCCCAGAGCCAGTTTTTGCAGTGGATTCCACAGTCCTGCCTCTCTGGGCACTCAGATGTGCTGCTGTGCTTGGACAGCTGCCTGGCCCTGCAAAATGCTCCGAAAAGGGAAATAATTCCATGTGTTCTGCACTGTTGACAGGCCCAAAGAAAAGCAGGGGTGATCTTGCAGCAGCAAGGGCAGAGTTTCTAGAAATGACTCAAAATCTCAGTGGTTTCTACAGCAGAAGGAATTTATTTTTTTTGAATTTGTTCTTCTGTGCCAGGCTGTGCCCGTTCACCTCAGGGTGCTAAAATAAACCATCCCTTTTTCCCTCAAGCTTCAGTTTATTAAAAAAGTGGGAAAGTCTTTGTTCTTCAGAGGAGCAGTGGCACAATGGCCCATTCTGAGGGGGTTTTATTCTGGACACTGGTGAGAATTCCCTCTGTGGGGATGGAGCTCAGGGGAGGCTTGGCAGCACAGCGATTTCAAGACATCTGATTGTAAAACTTTGCACAGGGGTTCAGAAAACAATCCCCGAATGGATCGAGCTGGGGTTTGAAGGGTCCTGCTGCACAACACAATTGGCAAGTCCTTGCTGGGGTTTATGAAATTGATGAAGCAGATTGTGCTCCGCTGGCTCAGGAGACTCCATCACTTGTCACAAAATGCCCTCAGGTGTTCAGTGAGTGTGCCAGGTGTGCAGGGGAGACAGAACAGGCGCTGTCCTCACTGCTGTGTTTTCTCTCAGCAGAAGGAATAGGAAATGCTTCTCCATCTCCTGAGCGGGCCAGAAACAGGGACCAAGCTAAATGTGTTATTAATTCATTTATTTGTTGAAGTGCTGTAGGACTTTTCCACGTGTTCCTTCTGCTTTTGCACCGAGGATTCAGAGAATCCTCAAAGACAATTCAGGCTCCGTCTGGTCAAGGTGGTTTTGAAGTTTTTCTTTTAAAATCATCTCTCTGTTTCACAGTAAAGACGATGTCCCAGCCTGCTCGGTCTGTCCGTGTGCTTCTAATCCAGCAGCATGGATGCTGAGCAAGGGATGTTTGCAGGAGGGGGTTCTCTGGAGGTCCAGGCACTTGTTCTTTCCTGGGGAGAGCAGAGAGTGTTCCTCTGCCAGAAACAGTTCCCAGAGCAGAAGGAATCCCTGGGATCACCCCGTCAGTCCTTTGCTTCATTCCCTCCTTGTTGAGGCCATCTCCCCCTGTCCCCAGAGGTGCCCTGGGATTTGTCCCTGATCCCTGTGGGGCTCTCCTGGCTCCCTGCCCTGTGACACAACTCCCAGGGGATGCAGGAAGGGGGAGGATTTGGGGACAGCCAGAGGAATGCAGGGAGGAGAGGAAAATTTGCCGCTCCTGTGGGGTGGAACTGTAATAATGTGACAGTGACAGGGAAAGGAGCACTGGGACATCAAGGCAAGCTGAGGATGTATCTGATAATCCTTTTCATAGGTGACTCCAAACCAGCACAGGGGTTTGAACGGCCATGGAGTTGTTCTTCAGGTACTCCTCAGTTTAATTTCTGCCGGAATCCCCAGGTTTTCAAAGCATCAGGATAGGGAGAATACGGAGCAGGGAACTGTTCTTGTCCACAGAGGATTTAGGATTCTGTGGAAACCTTCAGGTCGTTTGAGGTTGGCTCCAGGTTTGAAAGGAGGATCCTGAGGGTGAAGAAGGTGAAGCTGAGGAAGGCAAGAGGACATTTATGACTCCCCAACACTTCTGGCCACAGTACAGTTTAGATTTGAGTCCCTTTATCCACCTCAGACCTCTTTCCTGCAGGACACGGGACTGCCAGTGGCCTGGCAGGAAACTGCAGGAATTATTTAGGGGGCAGGAACTGGACTGATGTCAGGTTCTGCTGGATTTCTTGTGGCTGTCCCAATCCCTTGGATGCTGAGTTCATCCCTCACCTCACCCTGTCTTGGTGCAGGGTGTTTCTCAGGAATATTTGCAATCCAGCTATTTGGAGGGATGGAAACTTTTATTGTTGTTCCAGCTCACCTCCACAGAATTCCCGTTCTGCAGATCTAGGGATTTGCAATTACAAATGGGATCTGCTTTGGAATTACAAATAGATTATACTTTGAGATTACAAATGGATTACACTTTGGGATTACAAATGGATTACACTTTGGGATTACAAATGGGTTGTATTTTGGGATTACAATTGGATTACACTTTGGGATTACAAATGGGATATACTTTGGGATTTGCAGCCCATGAAAGGGAATAAAAGTCTGCACTTCTGCATTTACAAATCATCCACTTCATGCTTTGGTATTTATTCCCAGATGTTTATTGCCATCTCAAAGATTAAGGATTTCTGTAAGAACAGAATTTCCTTGTGAGATTTTGACTGCCGTGCTTGTCGAGTGTGTTGAGTGAAGCTTTGTAAATAATTTTCATGTGCTGGAGAAAGAAACCTGAGTGCTAAACTTGCATCTTGTTCTCCATTTCAAGGCTCCAGGAGCAGCTGGGAAAACAGGAAGCTTAGGGAAGAAACCTGGTGAGTCAAATATTGTGACAGCACCTTCCCTCTCTTCTTAAGTGTTCAATTCAATGGCAACAAAACCTTTTCCATGAAAATAGAGTACGTTTGCTCTTGGTCGTCCTGGAGCAGTTTGCACTGAGGAAAACCATTATAACAATAACTGGAATAAATGGCAGCCAATAAACAATGTAACTGCAATAAAAGAGTTCATCCTCTAATCATTCTAGTGTGTCAATCACTAAATAACATGTAGCTAGAGAATAAAAATCTGCTCGCTCAGAAGTGAACGTAAACTTCCTGCTGGATTGCTCAGCAGAGGAGTGGGAGCCATTCCCCCTTGTCCTGGCTTGCCAAGCCTTGTCCCAGGTCCCTCTCCAGGTTTTGGAGAGGAAGGAGGAGGAATTTCGAATTAAATTCAGCAGGTGCTGGCAGGAGAGTGGAAGGTTTAAGCAGGGAAAAACCAAGAGCAGAGTGAGTGCTGGGGGAAGGCCAAGCCAGGCAGTTGTTGGGCTGCTGGAAAAGGCAGGGCTGGATGGGATCTCTGGCAGGAATTGTTCCCCGGCAGGGTGAGGATGGAATTCCCAGAGCAGCTGTGGCTGCCCCTGGATCCCTGGAATGCCCAAGGCCAGGTTGGACACTGGGGACAGTGGGAGGTGTCCCTGCCGTGGCAGGGGTGGCACTGGCTGGGCTGTGAGGTCCTTCCAACCCAAACCATTCCATGAATTTGTGTGCTAATCCCAGATTCGGGTTGAAAGCCCATTTATAACTCAGCTCCAGGGCTTTTCCATCACCTGCCTGGCTCCCCTGTCCCTGCTGAGAGATCCTGAGGGATCTTGCTGTAGTTGATTCCCGTGCTCTTTGCAGTGCCCTTGGATTGCTCTTCATCCTCCTCACGCTGCTCATTTGTATCTCAAATGCTTCTCTGGGAATTTTTTGTGTTCCTAACGGTCCTTCCCTTCTAAATTTCACGTCAGTCATTTGATCGTTTCCGCGTTGGGCTTCAACTCTTTGTATCTTCCCCGCATCAAACCCTCCCTCAGTTGCCAGCCTTCCCAGGTTTATGGATTCCTCTGCCTCCAGCTGCCTTTGGAATGAATCCCTGAGGGCTGAGTGACTGTCCTGGATCCCCCAGGGAAGGTCCAGCGGCACCAAGCCCACGTTGTGGGTGTTAAACCTCACCCTGCACATGGACTGGGGACAGGGCTAAGCTTGGGGAGACTCCAGAATTCCTGCAGCTCCGTCAGCTCCTGTTGCATCCAAACCTGGGTTAACCCTGTGCGGACCAGAATGTTCCCTTTCCACCAGCACTGTGGAGCAGAGGAAACTCCCAGCACCTGCTTTGGGCAATTCCCTGGAATTGTGAGCTCCCAGTTCCTCTGTCCCCTCCTGCTGGGACGAACAGAAAGAGAGCCTCCGCAGAACAGAGATTTCCACTGAAACCCCGTTTCCTGAATTTGGAAAACATTCATTTTTTGGGGGTCAGGTGGTGAAAAATTTTCTGCCGCCTGCCTTAATTTGGGGCAAATTCTTGGTGCAACGTCGTTGTTTTGTCATTGATGTGGCTCCTCTTCTTAGGGAGCTCAGTGCAAAGATGTGTTTACTGGAAAACACTGGATTTTAAGAGCTGTACAGTTCCTATTATTATTATTATTATTATTATTATTATTATTAGTCTCTATTTCAAACATTTTTCATCTCTGTCATTCTCTATTTCAAACCTTTTTTGATCCCAGAGCTGCTGCACCTCTGGTTTGTTACTTATTTATCCCTGTAGTGCTCCGAACCTCTCATTTACATCACAATTACCACACGTATCCCTGGAAATACAGAAATCCATAACAGTTTCCTGGAAAGAAATGACACAGCGTTAGGACAGAATTAATGTTGGATAAAATGTGCTGGAATTTTTTCAAATTAACCTTTTCTTTCCTCCTCTGCTTCAACAGAAATTGCCCAAGTTATTGCCTCTTACACAGCAACAGGCCCAGAACAGCTGACTCTTGCTCCTGGCCAGTTGATTCTCATCAGAAAGAAGAATCCAGGTGGTTGGTGGGAAGGAGAGCTCCAAGTTAGTTCCTTTTTTTTTTTTTTTCCTAGTAAAATTCCATTTAAAAAAAAAAAAAAGAGTTGTTTTTTAGGGGTTCAAAATGCTGAATGTGTCAATGAGAAATAAACTTGACAAAGTTCCCCCAAAAAAACCCCCCACCTTTCCAAGAACAGCCCCCACCCCTTGCCATGGGTTTGGGATAACCTGGGAGGGAGAAGAGCAGCAGGAGCTCAGCAAGGAGGGCAGTTCGGGGCTTGCTTCGCCTGCTTTGGATCCTCCCGGGTGTTTCTGAGAGCAGAACTTGACAGTTTGGGCCCCCTGAAGGAGGTTCTGTTTGGTTTGGGGGTTTTTAGCAGGAAATTTGAGACGGAACAGTGCCGTTGGTTTATTTGGGCAGTGCAGATCTCAGACCCGTTCAGGTGTTTTTAACACGTCGTACCTGCCCTTTTTGCCTCTCCTGGGGGGAGTTTTTTTTTTTTCATCTTTTGTGGAGAAATCCTCTTCCAGGATTCCTTTGGGGTTTTCTCTCACTCACCTTGATGCCGTTAGTAACTTTTAGCTTTAAAGAGTCTCCGTTAAACGTATTTTAAGACAGAAACTTCCCTGGGCAAGAGCTGCCACAGTTATCACTGAGCAGCTGAAACAATTAAATTTTGATTGTGTAAGCTCTCCTATGTAAGTTTAGATACTTTAATGTCTTCCACGTGGTTTTACAGTTGGGTTTTATTTTGTTAGCAATCCCTGACTGCTCTTTTTTATTCTCCTGTTCCACGCCTGGGGGTCAGAGTGAAGGCAAATGTTTTAAGCATTACATTGCTGGTTTAATGCAATGTTCAAAAATATTTTAAATGATCTAAATAGACTTTAGATCAAGTGCTTTCTTTTTTAGTAAAGATTTAGACAGGGAAGAAAGTGGTTCAAGAATAGTAAATCCTTTAATTGACTTTTTTTCCCCCCCCACCAAAGTGAACAATTTGTTTTTAAGAGGCAAAATTCTCCTTGTCCAAAATACCGGCCTTATTTTAGCATAAACAGAGAATAAACTGTTAAAATCACTCTTGATATAGAGTTGGAAGCTGGGATTCAAAGTTCTGGAAGAACCTTTCTTACTGTAAGGAGTTTTTGTGGATTTGATTTGCACTGGACAATGGATTTGGGGGAATAACAGGATGAGGTTTCCTGCTTTGGTGACACGAGGCATTGAGAAGCTTGGATATGTTTTTGTGAAAGAAAAGAGGACATTTAGATTCTTAATCTCTCTATAAACTGTGACAGTTTAAACTGTCACAGTCTGAGGAATCTACTTAAATATCACTCTTTCCCTCACGAACAAGCTTTCAATTAGAAAAATTAATACGTTGATATTCTAATATTCAACTAGTGGCACAAAACAGCTGAGCTTTTCCCCAGGAAATGCGTTTTCCCCCCCTGAGCTGGGCTGCTGGCTGAGCTCGTGGTGCCCTGGCTGCCCCAGCCCTGGGTGAGGGTGTCTGTGCCGTGTCTCCGCAGGCGCGGGGCAAGAAGCGCCAGATCGGCTGGTTCCCGGCCAACTACGTCAAACTGCTGAGCCCTGGCACCAGCAAGAGCACGCCCACCGAGC
Source organism: Chamaea fasciata (assembly GCF_029207755.1). NCBI lineage: Eukaryota > Metazoa > Chordata > Aves > Passeriformes > Sylviidae > Chamaea > Chamaea fasciata. Next base: position 115,943,906 of record NW_027094087.1, on the reverse strand, counting down.
TGCCCAGGCCTGCAGCACCCTCAGGTGAGCCCTGCCTGCCCCTGCCACCCCTTCCCGGGCTCCTGGGCCTGGGCTGGGCCTGCAGCGGGGAGGGTGGGGTGCTCCGGAGCCTTTGGGGTGTTCCTGCGTCCCCCAAACCGTCCCATCTTCATCCCATCCCATCTTCATCCCATCTTCATCCCACCTTCATCCCATCCCATCTTCATCCCATCTTCATCCCATCCCATCTTCATCCCATCTTCATCCCATCTTCATCCCATCTTCATCCCATCCCACCTTCATCCCATCCCATCTTCATCCCATCCCACCTCCATCCCATCCCATCTTCATCCCATCCCATCCCATCTTCATCCCATCCCATCTTCATCCCATCCCATCTTCATCCCATCCCATCTTCATCCCATCCCATCCCATCCCATCCCATCCCATCCCATCCCATCCCAGTCCCTATTCTCATCCCCATCCCATCCCATCCCATCCCATCCCATCCCTGCACTGACCGTGGAACAGGAACTCTGGCATGTTCCACCATCCCCCATTCCATCCCATCCTTGCACAGAGGGCCAAGATCTCTGCGGTGCTCCTGCATATCCCATCCCATCCCATCCCATCCCTGACCGGAGCAGGGGCTGGAGAGGCTCAGGAGGATCCAGGGCTGCATCCTGCAGAACCCCCCTTGGTCCTGAGGTGACGTGGGACAATCCCCCCATGGGGAGGGAGCTTCCCTCCTGCTCCTCAGGCTTTAGGAGAGGACGCAGGAGCCACAGAACATGAACATTGCCATGGAATCACAGCATGGCTGGGCTGGAAGGGCCTTCCCAGATGCCATCCCGTGATCCTGTGTTTGCGGAGCTGGTGCTGACTGGCCCCTCTGGGTGGTTGTTCTAAAGATCCAGAAAACGCCTTCTCTAAAGCTTCGTGGAATTCAGGTTTAGAACGGAAACTCAGCATTGAGACACGGCCTTTTACGAGGAAATACGATGAGATTTTTTAAAATATATTTTTGAAATCATTCCAGGTTTGACAATCTGGGACTTCCCCCGCATGGTAAATTTTACAGAATAAAATATTTCAGCACTTTTTGCATTGCCTGCTGCAGAAGATCAAAATCTTAATTAAACTGTAATTTAAAAAGAAAAAAAAAAAAGAGGGGAGCTGTTTGGCAAATTGAACTAAGTTGCTGGCTTATTTATTAGGAAAATCATAGCCAATTTTAGGATTAATTCACTGGAGAGAAGCTGCCAGCAAGGCTCATTAATGCAAGTCTGATGTCTGGTGGGAAAAAGCAGAAGCCCTGTGGCCTGGCAAAGAGAAAACAGCAGAGACGTCGAGGGGATGATTTATTTAGCTAAACAGTCCTGCTGCTTCGGGGAATTCAGGGAACTGCCTTGTCCGAAGTGAGCAGAACCAGCTGTATCCTGAGACTGGATGAGCTCCTCTGCAAGGAAATAGAAAATCCCTGCTGGAACCAGTCCGGGGGGGCCAGCAGAGCAGCCTGGATGACCTGGGCTGCTTTTTGTCCAGTTCTGTTAATCTTCTCTCTTATTTTCCATGGTTTTTGTGTTTTGAAAACCTCACTGGGACAACAAGGACATCAGCACTGGCTTTTCTTTTTTGGGGATTATGCAGCTTCCAATAGTGGACGTTCAAATGTGTCCCAGATTTTCCTGTCTGCTGACCAGTCCTGGTGAGAGGGTTCCAGGCCAGGCTGGAACACCCTGAGACAGTGGAAGATGTCCCTGTCCGTGGCAGGGGTGGCACTGAATGACCTTTCAGGTCCCTTGTGACCCAAGCCCTGCTGGGATTCCGTGAAACTCTTTGGGATTCCATGAAACCGTTTGGGGTTTTTAAACCCCTGGAGTCAGTTTGGGGGGTCTGAGCTGAGCCCCAGGATGGGCTCTGGTCGCTGCAGGGTCCTGGAGCTGTCCTGAGCCATGGGCAATGTCCAGAGGTGCCCCTCTGCACGTGAGCCAGGAGGGACTGAGGGCGGATTTTAGGGCAAGGCTCTTCTTGCCCCCGAGGCTGCCAGAGCTCCAGGAGCTGCCAGGGGATGCCCAGGCTGGGGTCTGGGCTGTCAGTGCAGGGCAGGGATAGATCAGGGATGCGCTGGGATACCCTGGGCGGGGGCAAGGTGTCATCAGCCCCCCCCTCCCGGTGACCCCCGTCCCTTACAGTGTGCCAGGTGATCGGCATGTACGACTACAACGCGCAGAACGACGACGAGCTGGCCTTCAACAAAGGGCAGATCATCACCGTGCTCAACAGGGAAGACCCCGACTGGTGGAAGGGGGAGGTGAACGGCCACGTGGGGCTCTTCCCCTCCAACTACGTGAAGCTGACCACGGACACGGACCCGAGCCAGCAGTGTGAGTGTGCGCGGGCGCGGCCGGGCGCAGGTGGAACGCGCAGCGCTGCCGGGCCCCGCGCAGCCCCCGCGCAGCCCCCCGGCCTCCTGGAAAAGACCTTCTGGCCCCTCCACCCCTTTGTCTTTGGTTGGTTTTGTTCCCATTCCCCTCCCAGCCCCGCCACCCTCCCACCACCACCAGCAGCCCATCAGTTTTGCTCCATGCCTCGCCATGCCTGCCTCATTGCCCTAGCTTGAATTTGCTCATTGTTTTTGTTTTGCTTATGTGTTGTTTTCCTCCTTTTTCTAGGAATCATATGTTGTCCATCCCCCACTCAGGCTTGAAAGTCCTCAAAGAGACCCACTATCCCATAGCAGTGCCCAGAGGGATGATGGGAGATGCAGCCTTGATCATGTGGCTTCCAGCATGATCACCTACTGCCTTCTGAGTCAAGAACACACTGCACAGCAGTTTTACCTCATTTGACATTTAGTTGCATGGAATCGCAATGGTTGAGTCAATTACCAACAAAATTAAACTTGATTCAAAACAAAACAAAAAAAAACAAAACAAAAACACACACACACAAAAAAAAAATAAATCAGAGGATAGTGGGTCCTTTTGTGGCTTTCATTGTTACCAAACTAATTTTTCCACCTTTGCACAGGTGCTTTTGGTAGTTTTAAAATCTATTTTTTAAAGATATATTTTAGCCTTTTAAAAGGAAAAGCATAAATTAAATTTTCTTCATTGCAATTTTGTTTGTGCAAAAAGACCCACTATCAAGGAATGCTGCATGTGCTATTAAAATTGTTCCAAATGTCCATGAATTGGAGACTTTATGTATCTTTCTTTTTTATTGTTCACTTGTCCAGTGTTGTCAATATGTCTCTTTTTTTTTTTAATTATTATTTTAATTTCCTTTTTTTTTTTTTTTTTTAAATTACAAAAGAACAGAAGGCGTTAAAATCAGTTTCAGGAAGTTTAAATGTGCCCAGTTCCAGGTATTTCGTTGTAGTTACTGTTTGTAACAGGTGTTGTTGTTGAGTGTGTAACCCCCTTGTGGAGAGGGGAAATGCCCTCCTCCCGTGCCAGAGGCAAACCTGGAGTGCTGTTTCACCCAGCCCTGTTCATTTGATTTTGCACATTATTTAGCTGCAAACAGCCTGGTGTGCGTGGTGTCCCTGGCTTTGTCACATTCCAGGGGCACACATGGGCGGGACGTTCCCTCCTGGGGGTGGCACAATTCCTTCCACCCCGGCCACTGGGGCTCCTCACTTGTGCTTTCCGTGGAACAACACGTTCTGAACGAGTCGTTTTCCTGACAAGAACGAATGTATAGAACTCTCTCCCCGCAATTAATTTCCAATGTTTACATATTTTTTTTTTTAAAAAAAAAAAACTAGACTGTGGAATTTATACAAATTAATATGAAATGGAGCTTTCAGTGGAGTTGTAGCTGCGCTATAGCCGAGCCGTGCCCGTCTCTGTAGCGTTAGTGCCCGGCTCTTTGCTGAAATGCCTGGTGCTGGCAGTGCCCTCCTCCCAACGAGCACAACAGAGCCCTGCTACTAATGATTTACCACTCAGTTACGTCCTGGTTATGTGTCCCCCTGTCCCCGAGCTCCTGCTGGCAGCCTGTAGCCCTCCCAGCCCAGCTCCCTGCTCCCGACCCGTCCTGCGGTGCAAAGGACAAGCGAAGCTCCTTACTCAGTTGCACTTCAGTATTTTCATCACTATGAATGTAAATTATATAAATATATAAAGAAAACCTGCAGCTTTAACAACTGTAATACAGCCTTTCCAATTAGTTTCCATGTATAGAGAATTAAATCCTTCGTACAAAAGAGGCCGACACGTGTTTGTTGTCTCGTTGCTGGGTCACACCGGGCTCGCCAGGGGCTGTGAGAGCACCCAGGGGTGTGCCAGCAGCACAGCCTGGAGCCCTTTGCCCCTCACGGTGACACTTCTCGGGGTTCTTGGAACGTTGTTTCACTCTAATTACTCAGATCCATCGTTGTTATCTGCAGCCTTTTGCCCCTCTGGCTTTGGGGGGGGAGGGAATCCTTGGACTCCTGGTGGGTCCTTCCCAGCTCAGGATGTTCTGGGATTCTCTGATTCCCTCCCCAGGGTTTCTACATGGTCCCAATCCGTGCATTTTGATTTTTTTTTTTTTTTTAATAGAGAAATGAAGTATTCTTTCTTGATTTGCCATGGGTTTACCTGGATTTGGGATGTGTTGCTCAAGTCTGAAAATAAGCACAAGTGTACAGATTTTCCTTCTTTTTAGCACAGTATTTAAATAGTAATACATCGTTCATTTTTACCGTAAAAAAGAATTCTTCTCCATCCTGGCCATTTGCTGACAAGGGCAGAAATGGAACAGCACATCCCACTTGTGATTTTCAGGGCTTTCTGAGGGGATGGAGCCAGGTTTGACTCCACTCTGTCAATATTTTGCGCATTAACTGATACTTGAACAAGAGCATCTCTCTCTTTTCCCATCCTGAGCTGCTGGGTTGGTAAACTGACTCAACTAAAAGCCCTGGCCCCTTAGGGACATTGTGAGTCCTGGGACTTGAGGGCAGAACTGAAAATTGAATCTGCAGGGAAATATTTGCAATGCTTCAGCTGTAGGGGATTCAGGTGCTGCTTTTCCCAATCTCTTTACATCGAGTGAGAAGAAAAACGAAGCTCCTGCAGAGCCCTGCAGGGTGGAGGTTCTCCGTGTCTTCCAGGGGCTGAGACTGGAGCCTTTCAAAATCCCTCAGTCCTGGAAGCTCCTGGGGGCAGCTTTGCAGTGACCTGGGAGGAACAGGCTGGAGTTGTCCCTCTGTGACTCTCCGGGAATCCCTGAGGTTGGAAAAGCCCTCCCAGCCCAGGCAGTCCCAGCTGTGCCCACCTTGTCCCCAGCCCAAGAGCTCTGAGTGCCACCTCCAGGGACGGGCACGCTCCAGACATCCCTGGGCAGCTCTTGCCAAGATGTGAGCACCCTTTCCATGGGGAAATTCCTGCTGCTGGCCAAGCTGAACACGCACGGGGCACTGCTTGTGCCAGGAGTCCTCAGGCAGAGGAGCAGAATAAATCTCGTGTACAGAGTCCCAAAGGCACTCCCCTGTGGCTTCAGGGACAGATGTTGCAATCCCTGTAATGTTGATTTCCTCCATGAGTCCCTAAGGGTGCTCTGGTAGCTCAGCAGGGCGTGTTTCATCCTCCTCCTCCTCCTCAGGGATTCTCCCTGAGCTGCAGGGAACAAGGCATTGCAGTGATTGCTTTTCTTGTCTTTATGGATATAAATATAGATAAATACATAGCTGAGAAAGGGAGGATGGCAGTGAGTGCCCAGAGCAGCTGTGGGATCCCTGGAATGCCCAAGGCCAGGTTGGACATTGGGGACAGTGGGAGGTGTCCCTGCCCAGGGCACTGGCTGATCCTTAAAATCCCCTCCCACCCAAACCATCCTGGGATTCTGTGAATTGGTTCTTTATCTTCACGTCCTTGTGCCAGGTGCCTTTTCCTGTTGCACAGGAATTGTCACTTGAGGGGTGGAGAGGAGACTGGAATTCCAGGTGCTGCTGGATTTTATTCTTCACTGGTTTTGCTGTTGGTGGGAGTTCCCTCTGTATTCAACTGCTGACAAAGAATTCCCATGGACGTTCTTACAAGAATTCGTTCTTTTCAATCCTCGAAACCTGTCCAAGACAACTCTAAGTCTGAAATGTGGATTTGTCGAGAACATTTTGCTTTATATTCAGGATCAGTTTTATTTATACCTCGATTCTTTTGGAGCTTTACTGGCTTCACTTTCTGGCCCCATGAGCTCACTGAGCACATTTAATTCCCACAACCAAAATGACTGAAATTCTGGGTTTGCTCTCTGGTTTTTTAAGCACTTTCTAGCTCTTTGTGGATATTGACTCCAGCCGTTTAACTTGTTGAATAGCAACTTCTGTGCAGTAAATTCAGATGACAAATGACTCTTTTCTAAACTTCATTTTAGACAACTTCAGTAGATTCAGGAACAATATACCCCAAATATTACTGCGTGACTTGAATTGACACAGGCAACGGGGTAAGGACGTGCTCCTTAGCTAAACACGGTGTCAGGGCATCGTCCTGGTGCAGTTAAAAATGAAAATGTGTTTCACCAAGACTTCACTGCCCACCTGGGGACTTTTTAATGAGCAAAGCACCTGAACTGAGCTGTAGGGATGCACAGGATCATCCAGTCCCACCCTGTCCCTGCCCAGACTCCCCAACAATCCCCCCCGGGCATCCCTGGCAGCGCTGTCCAAAGGCTCCTGGAGCTCTGGCAGCCTCGGGGCCGTGCCCATTCCCTGGGGAGCCTGGGCAGTGCCCGGCACCCTCTGGGGGAAGAGCCTCGCCCTACAATCCCCCCTCAATCCCTCCCTGCCTGCTGTCCCCGTGGCAGGATCAAAGATCAGAGCTGTCCCTCTGCCAGGTGAAAGGGAAAAAATAACAGAACGTCGTTTGAGAAAAGGTTGGAACATTTAAAAATCCTGCCTTTGCTCCCCACATCCCTGGTTCCAAGTGAAGTGTCTGCACAGCACCTTTATTTGTGGGATTGCTTCCCTGTGAAGTGGGGCTGTGCAGTTCCTTCTGCTTGGACCCGTGGCTGCTGCTTCTGCGCCCTGAGTGCCCAGGGGCTCAGACAGGCAATCCAGAGGCGAGCTTTAGTTTCCTGATGCGTTCTGAACCATCCCAGGGCTTGCTTAACTCTGTGATTTACATTTTGGGGTGCATTCCTGCCCTCAGCAGGTAGGATTTTACTGTGCCCAGGCAGCCTCTGGAAAGGGATTGGTAAGAATCAGCGCCTCGTGGGATGGTTGAGGCTGGAGGCACCAGCAGTGCTCAGGTGCCACATCCACACCTTCTCTGAACGCTTCCGGAGAGGGCCACTAAATAATGCTTCAAGTTTCCCCAGTGGGAGTGCCCAGGCTTGTTTGCAGCTCCTTTCCCTGCACCTCGGAGGGAAAGGCTCTGCTCTAACAGCAAAACGGGACACACTGGTCTGCTTGAGAAATTCCAAACGTGCGAGAAATTCCAAACGTGCCGAAATCACTGGAGATAGCTGAGAAATGGCAGTGGGCATTGCAGATGCTGGAGATGGAGAGGTCTGCTTGACCCCAATGTGCTCACCAAAAGCCTGCCATGGCCTCTGAGCGGAGGGTCCATCCCAGGAGATTTCAGGGGAATTGGCTGCATCGGAAAGAGGTGCTAAGAAAGTTGAGTGTTGAAATGCTGTGATTTAAAGAACTCAGCACTGCTGAGGCCCCTCGAGGGCTGTGTCCAGTTGTGGCTCCTGCAGGAGAGCCCTGGAGGGGCTGGAGCGTGTCCAGGGCAGGGCAGGGAGCTGGGGAAGGGGCTGGAGCCCCAGGAGGGGCTGAGGGAGCTGGGCAAGGGGCTGAGCCTGGAGAAAAGGAGGCTCAGGGGGGACCTGGTGGCTCTGCACAAGTCCCTGCCAGGAGGGGACAGCCGGGGGGGTCGGGCTCTGCTCCCAGGGAACAGGGACAGGAGGAGAGGGAACGGCCTCGGGCTGGCCCAGGGGAGGCTCAGCTTGGCCAGCAGCAGGAATTTCCCCATGGAAAGGGTGCTCAGGCCTTGGCAGGGGCTGCCCAGGGAGCTTTGGAGTGCCCGTCCCTGCAGGTGTCACCTGGAGGTGGCACTCAGAGCTCCGGGCTGGGGACATGGTGGGGCTCCCTGGGCTGGGAGGGCTTTTCCTCCTCTAGGAATAATTTCCCTGAGTGAAGGGGTGCTCTCCTGGTGTGCTGTTCCCTTCTCCTTAGGGATTTGGAGGAAAAACTGTGACAGCATCTTTGCCTGCTCCTGGTTCCCTCTAACAGGGGAGATTCCTGTCTCCTGTGACCTTGTTGCTACAGGCTGGGCCAGCTCGAGGCTTCCAGGGAAATCTGGCAGTGGCAGTGCTTAGGAAAGCTCCCCAGATGAAAAGGAATCAGCAGCTGTGTCCATGAATGTGGACCAGTGGTTTCCACAGCAGAACCTCCCTTCCCAAAAAGCAGCATCCTGTTTTAGGCTCAGTGTTTATCTTGGGACACCCAGCTCTGCAGGGCTGACTTTGGAAGGAAGAGGAACAACATCTTTACTCTGTATAAAGAGATTTGAAATAATTTTTTTTTTTTTTTTTTTTTTGCATTTCTGGAGCCCATTAATCTGCAGGGACTGTGGTGCTGGGAGGTCAAGGCCCAGGTTTGCAGTTACAACATTTGTCTGTTGGTGCTCCCAGTCCAGGCAGAATGGCAAAACTCATGGATTCGCTCTCCTGAGAACAAACCACGTTAATTATTGTCCTTTCCCTGTCCTTTCCTGGCTTTACTGGATTAAAGCAGAGAATTGTCTGGAGCAGCCTGGGACAGTGGGAGGTGTCCCTGCCATGGCAGGGGGGACACTGGATGGGCTTTGAGGTCCTTCCCAAACCATTCCATGATTCTGTGATCAGTGGAATTCAGTTCACCAAAGTTCTTTGGCATCCATGAACAATGAGCCAGACATTCCCACTTGGAAAGGATTCCAGTTCTTCTTCAGTGTTCTTGATACAAAGACAAGAGAGATCTCTGTACCTGTGCTCCTCACAAAGAAAATCCCCTACCAGGAGAATCCCTCTGGGATGTTCTGCTCAGATTTGGGCTTTTTTTTCCCCGAATATTTCATATCCCAAAGCAGAGTGTTTGTCACGGTTCCGAGCAGCCCTTTCAGACCCCAGCTGGCTGCCAAGGGAGCCACTAAAATGGTTCATTATTCAAGATGTCAGAGCTCTTTCCGAGGGGTTGGTGCTTGGAAATCACCTTCAGGCCAAGGTCGTCACATCATTGAACGAGAACTTCCCCAAGGAAAAGTAATTGAAACACTTGGTTCTCTCCTAATGAAGCACTGGCAGAACTGGGGCTGTTTCTTCGACCTGTGCTTTACTTGGTACCGAAGGAACTGCTCCGAAATCAGGCGTTTATACAGCACAGATGAAACTTCTGGCTTTTGGAAGGGGCCAAAATTCAGTAGCGTCAAGTTGATGTTTCTCCAGATCTGCTTTTTATTCCAAGCAAAGTTTCAGTTGCACATTTGTAAAGGGCTGTGGCATCCTGTGTCTCAAGGGAGCCTTAGCAGTGTTAACTCTGCTCCCAGCCTGACCCCTCCCGGCTTCAGAGTCAGAGAGGAAACAACCTTGACTGTGTCTCCTTTTCTGGGTTTGTTTCATTTGGTTTTGTTTGGGTTTGGTTGGGGTGGATTTTTTTTTTTCTCTTCCTTTCCTTTCCTTTCCTTTCCTTTCCTTTCCTTTCCTTTCCTTTCCTTTCCTTTCCTTTCCTTTCCTTTCCTTTCCTTTCCTTTCCTTTCCTTTCCTTTCCTTTCCTTTCCTTTCCTTTCCTTTCCTTTCCTTTCCTTTCCTTTCCTTTCCTTTCCTTTCCTTTCCTTTCCTTTCCTTTCCTTTCCTTTCCTTTCCTTTCCTTTCCTTTCCTTTCCTTTCCTTTCCTTTCCTTTCCTTTCCTTTCCTTTCCTTTCCTTTCCTTTCCTTTCCTTTCCTTTCTTCGTGTTTTGGTTTGTGATTTTTTTTTTTGTTTTTTTCAAGTCAAATCCATCATTCCCCTTGCAGGAGCACAGATCAGTTAAAGCAGATGTTGCTGGTATTCCCTGGAACTAACGGTGGTACATCTGGACTTTCCCAGTGGCATTGTCTGAGCTCCATTCAGGATGCTAAAAATGCAGGAAATACTCCCCAAGCATTAACTTTATATGCGAAGAACTGAAAGAGTTTCATGGGGCCTGATGTTTCCATAAGGAAAGTTTGTTTCCATGGGGAATATATTGAATTTGCTGAGGTGTGAGGGAAAGAACTCAGCCGGCGAATTTTGATTGTATGAAAAGAGTTGAAATAGATCATTTTTAGAGCCAAACGTTTTCCACCTGTTTGAAATCAGCTCTGCTTTTTGAAATGCGTTTTATTTTATGCAGAAAAGTAGCAAAAAAAAAAGGAAGAAAACATTCTGTGTTCCAGCCTCAGAAGAACTTAAATTAAGCTCAGGCTGAACAATAACAGGCTACGGAAGAAAGAATGGAATTAAGTGTTCTAATTCAGAATAGAAAACAGAACTTGAGATTGTGGAATTGATATAAAAATCCTCCCACCCACAGGGGGTCAGTGCAAGGGAGGTTTGCTACAAGGAAAGGACAGAACTAATGGAAGAGGAGCTCTCAGTGCCAACGTTTCCCTGGGCTTTTAAATGGGAAGGAGAGCAAAACCCACCCCTTTGGCTTGGCCCAGAAATCAGCGGAATCTGGGGATCTCCTGGGACCTTTGCATGTCCTGCTCAAAGCCCTTCAAATATTTAGGAGCAGTTCTTAACTGAAGTGTGAAGAGGCCCTGCAGGCCCTTCCTGAGCAGGATCTCTTTGACCAGAAGGGCGAAGGTGAATACTGAGCACCCATCAGCTGAGGGAATGACTCCAGAGTGCCCCTCGGAGCATCGAGGTCACTGCAGCTCTTCCCTAATTCCCTCTGGGATCTCTCTGCGTTCTCCTCACCCCACATGAAGCCTTTCCCCCCTCTCCATCCCTTTTCCATTACCTGCCATCCACGTGGGGTTGGAATGACACAACCCAAAGGGTCGGGGGCCTGCAGGGTGACGTGGGGACAGGGCAGGTGGAGGTGAGGGAGACTTTGAGCTTGGCCACCCAGGGAAGAGTTCACACACAGAGACGGCCTTTGTTTTAATAAGTTTAAAAAAAAAAGGTGTCAAATAGAATGTTTGGAGCCGCTGAGAGATCGCTGGGGCTGTGCCGTGTGGGCAAAAACGAAGCGACCGGAGCGGGTCCTGTTCGTTCAGCGCTGCTGTGGCTGCCACAGGTGTGCAAACAGCCGCGATAAATCCGGGGTGCTGTTGTGTTTTGCAGGGTGTGCAGACCTGCACCTGCTGGACATGCTGACCCCCACGGAGAGGAAGAGGCAGGGCTACATCCACGAGCTCATCGTCACCGAGGAGAACTACGTCAACGACCTGCAGCTGGTGACTGAGGTGGGGCAGCTCCGCGGCCAAAGCAGTCCCTGCAGTGAGCAAAGCGACTGCACTGCGGGGTCTGCCTGCTCTGGGGGGCTCTGCAGTCCCCATTGATCCGTGTGTGGACAGGTACAGGTGTGCAGAGTGACTGCACTGCGGGGTCTGCCTGCTCTGGGGGGCTCTGCAGTCCCCATTTACCTGTGTGTGGACAGGTACAGGTGTGCAGAGTGACTGCACTGCGGGGTCTGCCTGCTCTGGGGGGCTCTGCAGTCCCCATTGATCCGTGTGTGGACAGGTACAGGTGTGCAGAGTGACTGCACCGCACTGCGGGGTCTGCCTACTCTGGGGGGCTCTGCAGTCCCCATTTACCTGTGTGTGGACAGGTACAGGTGTGCAGAGTGACTGCACCGCACTGCGGGGTCTGCCTGCTCTGGGGGGCTCTGCAGTCCCCATTTACCTGTGTGTGGACAGGTACAGGTGTGCAGAGTGACTGCACTGCGGGGTCTGCCTGCTCTGGGGGGCTCTGCAATCCTCATTTATCCGTGTGTGGACAGGTACAGGTGTGCAGAGTGACTGCATTGCGGGGTCTGCCTGCTCTGGGGGGCTCTGCAGTCCCCATTGATCTGTGTTTATACAGATAAAGATACAGGACAGATAAAGATACAGGTACCGGGACAGATACAGGTACAGTGACTGGTACAGGGACAGACACAAGTACAGGTACAGATCCAGGTACACATATAGATACAGATGCAGCTGTGGGTGGGTGCAAACCATGGCAATCCCTCGTGCTACCATCACCTAAACGCTGACGCTTGAAGCATCATTTTAGCAAACCACTCCTGCTCCTGACTCTCAGTGTTTATTTCTCACGTACGAGTTCTGAAGCTTAAACAAGTGTTCTGAAGTGAAGAGCCTTCCCTGTGCTCACAGTGGGGCTTGGTTTTCCCTTCCTGTCATTGGCTTTAGAGGCAGGAAAAAAGGGAATTAGGACAGACAACTATGGGGAATTCTTTGGACAGAGGAGCAGCGTCCTTTTTGGAAGAAGAGTTCGAGATATGCAAACCTGGGACTGGCAGAGACATCAGGTCTTCCACAAGAGTCCAAAGTAAAACCTGTTTTCAGTTTCATTATCAAAGGAATCCTGGGATCTTTCGCAGGAGACCTCTGCTAAAATTCCCAGGTTTCAAACAGATTATTCAGATCAGAATTAACACCACCACCCCTACAAATTCAGAATATTCCCTGTTAAAGCCCCTTGTACCCGAGGGTCTCCTTAGTGCCAGCCATCCCAGGAACATGATGGATGTCTGGGACACAGAGGGTGCTGGAAGTGTCTGTACCTACCCTGTGCACTCTAAATGGTCTCACTTCTCACTCCCCAGATCTTCCAGAAACCACTGATGGAGTCTGAGCTGGTCACAGAAAAAGAAGTCGCCATGATTTTTGTGAACTGGAAGGAGCTGATTATGTGCAATATAAAACTACTGAAGTAAGTTGGGTTTTTTTCCCTCCCTATACTTCAAAAACAGAACCCTGGGCCTCTCCCCCTGCTTCTCCTTTCATCTGCATGAAAATATTTGCCAATATTAGACAAATCCTAACCAGAAGGGCCACGTGTTTCTCCTTGCGGGGAGAAGCAGACCGGGGCCAGTGTTTGCTGTGAGCTCTTGAGAAGAACCCAGCAGCTCTCTGCCATTCGCACTCGCTTTGCTCCTGTGCTCTGGAAGGCAAATCCTGAAGAGCAGGGTTTGCCGAGGCTTCCCACAGGGCAGGACTTTCCCTGCCTGCTTCCAAAGGATTTGTGCCCGGAGCATCCCTCTCCAAGGTGCTGCTGCCCCAAATCACTGCGGTGAGACCATTGCCAGGGAAACAGAGTGACTTAAACCTTCACCTGGATAAGCAAAAGCATTAATGAAGTTATTTGGTTTCCCTGCTGAGCTGCTAATTTTCACTGAACCCCCAGGGATTTCACAGCTTTGAAATAATCTCCTTTTGTTTTTATGTACAATGGATTTGAAAATGACCCACGAGTTGAAAAGTTGCGATGGTGACAGGACAAATGACAAGGAAAGTTTCCTTAGGGAACCAGGCTAAAAACTCAAAGGGATGGAGTTTTGCCCTCCCTCCCTCCCTCATCAGTAAGTCTCTTTCTAAACCAACAGAAAAGGAGATTACCCTCCTTTCTCCCGCCTCTGATCTGGCATTGCGATAAAATCGAGCAGCAGCTGGATGCCCAGGAGAGGGGAAGGTGCTGGCTGAGGGCGCAGCCTGGGTTGCTGAAATCTTGTGGCTGATGCATTTATCGTTCTCCGGGTTTGCACGACGACTAAGAACCCGGCCCTTTATTCCATAACTGAGGAGTGGCTCTTTGTCCAACCCCGTGCCCTGCTCCTGCTCAGGGCCCTGCGCGTGAGGAAGAAGATGTCTGGGGAGAAGATGCCAGTGAAGATGATTGGGGACATCCTGACAGCGCAGCTGCCCCACATGCAGCCCTACATCAGGTTCTGCAGCTGCCAGCTCAACGGGGCTGCCCTCATCCAGCAGAAAACGGACGAAGTGCCCGAGTTCAAGGAGTTTGTCAAGGTGAGAGTCGGGGGTGCCCAGGCTGGGATTCCACAAGGAGCTCTGCTGCTGTTGTTGTGATCTCGGAGCAGATTTAGCTGAGGATCGGTGCTCATCAACAATCCCAGGGTGGGATTACCGGGGGGGTCTGGGCAGATGATGCCTGTGGGTCCCTCCAGCTCAGGACATTCCATGATTCCGTGAAGAACAACAGCCATGAAGTCACTGCTGCTCTCACTCAGCAGCTTCTGAGTGGTTTCTCTCTCCCTTTGACACTGAGCCCACAAAAAGGTCCATGTGCCTTTTTAGGGATTTAAATCCAGTTATAAAATCCTCCAGGCTCCCCAAAATACACTTTGCACATCTTGAGAAACTATAAAAGGGAGAATTCTCTGAATTCAGCTCCCACTGCTCAGTGTCCACGGCACAGCTGGGGCTGGAGCGTGTCCAGGGCAGGGCAGGGAGCTGGGGAAGGGGCTGGAGCCCCAGGAGGGGCTGAGGGAGCTGGGCAAGGGGCTGAGCCTGGAGAAAAGGAGGCTCAGGGGGGACCTGGTGGCTCTGCACAAGTCCCTGCCAGGAGGGGCAGGGAAAGGAGGAGAGGAAATGGCCTCAAATTGCACCAGGGGAGGCTCAGGGTGGAGATTGGGCAAGGAAATTTCCCTGGCACAGTGCTCAGGCCTTGGGATGAGCTGCCCAGGGAGGGTTGGAGTCACTGTGTGTGGGAGTGTTCAGGAGGAGTCTGGAGGTGGCCCTTGGGGACAGGGGTTGGGTGGTGCTGGGGTGGCACTGGGTGATCCTGAAAGGCTCCTCCAGTTGTGATAATTCTGGGATTCTTGCCCGGACAAGGCAGGTGAAGAATTGTAAAAAGCACAAGGAGTTCTCCTGCTGATGTTGTGATCTCAGAGCAGAGTTAGCTGAGGACTGGCGCTCATTTACTGCCTTCCCTTTTCCTTCCTTGGAGCAGCTCATTTTTCAGGGTTCAAACCACCTGACTAACCAGATTTTTACCTCTCCAATGTTTCAGAGGTTAGCAATGGATCCTCGCTGTAAAGGAATGCCACTATCAAGTTTTCTACTAAAGCCTATGCAACGGGTAACCAGATACCCACTAATAATTAAAAATGTACGTTCCTCTGCACACGTGACGGGTTTGGTGCTGCTTTGCTTACACCTTGATTTCAGGGTTGGTTCCTTATTTGTGTCAGGCTTTGTCACTGTCAGGTTTCTGATGTGCTGGGGAATGTGGGGTGTCCTTTAATACTCAATTCCAGTAGAGAAAATGGGATCGTTCCTTGGGATTTGGGGAAATTACTTGATGCTGAGCCTGGATTGCTGCAGGAGGATTTACAGCCCTTTCCCAACTTCCATTTGTTGCTTAACCCTTCCCGTCCCAAATAACACCGTGGAACACGGCCCAAGGCTCTCACGGGGAATCATGGACTGGATGTTGGCATTTGAGGGATTCCTTCATTTCTGCATTTGGCTGCAATGCATGTGCTCCTGTCAGAGGAGCCAGCAGTGCAAAGGCTGTGCAGGCAGACCTGCAATCCAGCTCTTCCCAAACCCTGTTGGTCTCCTGGTGGAATTCTCCCCCGAGCCTTTTTTTTTCTTTTTTTTTCCCCCCCTTGAAAAAGCAAAAAGATTTCAATTAAAGAAGAAAATAATACAAAACAAAAGAGCAAAAGCTGTGCACCGTGTAGGGCCAGGTCCCATACACCTCCTACAACGCGCTGAGACTCTTCGTCCTCTTCCTGAAGTATTGAATGATTTAGGTGGGTTTTGGTTTTGGTTTTTTTTCGGCAAACAGCCCAATAGAAACGAGCTGCATTTCTGAGGAACAGCTAAAAAGACCTCTCAGTGTTTTTGTCTTGGCATTGAGCCAGTTCCTGCCAGGAGAGAGCATAGAAAATTTTAGTGTTTTCCCCTTAAAAGGTGAGACTGGAACCTTTTCCCTTATATAGAAAACATCCACCTGGTCATGGGGTGGGTGCAGTGCCACAGCCTCCCATTCCTCACGTCTGTCCAGGAGGAAAATAATCGTGGGATGTACTGGAAGCGTGGGGCTGGCGGAGCAGCTGAGCCGGGCTGGCAGGAGGGCTGAGGCTGGGCTTTGTTTGTGTGCAGATCATTGAGAACACCCCCGAGAACCACCCTGACCACAGCCACCTGAAACACGCCCTGGAGAAGGCGGAGGAGCTCTGCTCGCAGGTGCGAAGGAACGCGGTTCGCTCCCTTGGGATAGAATTTGAAAAGACATTCAATAGAGGGTCTTTCATGTGGCCTGTGACATTTAATATTGCCTTGGATAAAAAAGACAACAGGAGACAGAAATAAAGCAAAGGGATTAAAAAAAAAAAGAAAAATTACGGCGGGGTGCTTGGCATTCAGCCAAGAGCACCCTTATTTTCTCGGAAACACCCTTTAAATACTTTTTTTCTATTGCATCAACCTGTTGCATATTCACAGACCATTATGCATTATTTAAACATTCCTTTGAGTTTAGGTGTTCCTCTGCTTGGTTTTGGCCTTTGGCTTGTCTTCGTGCCGTCCTGTAGATTAAATCAATGTATTTTATTCCTCCTCGTGGTTCCATCCTGTTGTTTTTACCCTCCCTGATAACGGAGAGTCAAGAAATTCTTCCTTTGGGGCTCTGGTTCCTGTCACTGTTGTCTTCATCCAGACAGGGCAATCCACAAATGTGAGGAATCACCTAATTACCTTCACCATTCTCCGAGTCAGTGGCATGAATTAAAGCATTTTCACATCACACAGCCTCCATTTTAACATTATGCTATGGCCTAAGATATATATTTATCACACTGCTACTTCCAAGTTTTGTTAGCAGCAGAAATAAAAACTGTCTCCATACTGCAAAGCTATTCCCAACATTACACAGAGAGCCTTCAGCCCAATATTTGCCAAGAGCCGACTTGATTGGTGGAATTCTGGAAGCTTAGGTTTAAGATTTTGGTATACAGTAATATATGTGAAGCAATGTGGAGGATTCCGGGCGTTGTCTGGGTCCTTCTTCTTCCTTTTTCTTCACGGGTTTGAGTGATTTTCTGTAATTGGGTGAAGAAGGTCTGCATTGCGGGCCTTGGGTGGTCTTTATTGGGTCAGAAATATAAATAATTGAGGTGTCACCTCGTTATTGGGTAATTATCACTTAAATAACCTTGGGAAGAGTTAGAAGCTCTCCGTTTCACCTCTGTTCTCTAACCTGCCAGTCAGAGCTCACGGCTGGGGAGTCTGTAATTAGATAAGAACTAATAAACATCCAAGTCCGAACAGGAATGTGCATTTCTCGTGTGTCGATCCCGACCTTGGCAGAGAGAAAAGGAAGCCAGAACCCCACGGGATGATGTGTTTCTAAGGTGTGTTTGTGCCCCAGGTGAACGAGGGCGTGCGGGAGAAGGAGAACTCGGACAGGCTGGAGTGGATCCAGGCCCACGTGCAGTGCGAGGGGCTCTCCGAGGTAACGGCGCCCGGCCCCGCCCCGCCCGCGGGCCCCGTGCTGGGGACACGGGGACGGCCGCAGCACACCTGCCCTGTGCCACCTGTGCCACCACGGCCGGCCTGTGCCCACCTGTGCCCACACCCTGCCTGTGCCCACACCTGCCCTGTGCCACCTGTGCCACCGCGGCCGGCCTGTGCCCACCTGTGCCCAGCACCCAGCCTGTGCCCACCTGTGCCCACACCTGCCCTGTGCCACCTGTGCCACCACGGCCGGCCTGTGCCCACCTGTCCCCAGCACACTGCCTGTGCCCACACCTGCCCTGTCACCAGCACCCTGCCTGTGCCCACCTGTCCCCAGCACCTGCCCTGTCCCCACACTCTGCCTGTCCCCAGGACCGTCCCAGTCCCCATCACCCAGCCCTGACCCCACACCCAGCCCTGTCCCCAGCTGTCCCCAGCAATGTCCCTGGCCCCAGCTGTCCCCAGCACTGTCCCTGTCCCCATCACCCAGCCCTGTCCCCAGCACTGTCCCTGTCCCCAGCACTGTCCCCAGCACTGACCCTGGCCCCAGCTGTCCCCAGCACTGTCCCTGTCCCCAGCACTGTCCCCAGCACTGACCCTGTCCCCAGCTGTCCCCAGCACTGTCCCTGTCCCCAGCCCCAGCCCTGTCCCCAGCACTGTCCCTGTCCCCAGCTGTCCCCAGCACTGTCCCTGTCCCCATCACCCAGCCCTGTCCCCAGCACTGTCCCTGTCCCCATCACCCAGCCCTGTCCCCAGCACTGTCCCTGTCCCCAGCACTGTCCCCAGCACTGACCCTGTCCCCAGCTGTCCCCAGCACTGTCCCTGTCCCCAGCACTGTCCCCAGCACTGACCCTGTCCCCAGCTGTCCCCAGCACTGTCCCTGTCCCCAGCCCCAGCCCTGTCCCCAGCACTGTCCCTGTCCCCAGCTGTCCCCAGCACTGTCCCTGTCCCCATCACCCAGCCCTGTCCCCAGCACTGTCCCTGTCCCCAGCACTGTCCCCAGCACTGTCCCTGTCCCCATCACCCAGCCCTGTCCCCAGCACTGTCCCTGTCCCCAGCACTGTCCCCAGCACTGTCCCTGTCCCCAGCTGTCCCCAGCACTGTCCCTGACCCCACACCCAGCCCTGTCCCCAGCTGTCCCCAGCAATGTCCCTGTCCCCAGCTGTCCCCAGCACTGTCCCTGTCCCCAGCCCCAGCCCTGTCCCCAGCTGTCCCCAGCTCCCTGCCCTCCTGCACGCCGTCCTGTTCCTGCCCCCTCGGGGTAAATCCTGCCTGGTTGCCTGGCTCCGGGCCACTCGCAGGTTCAACGCTGCAATTTGCAACCACAACTTCCCAGCTCTTTGTGGTACAGTGGTTTTGGGACTGCTGTGTCCCGCTCCAAAGCTGTACCCGCAAAAATTTGTGGAAGCCTGGGAATTAGCTGGGCTAAGTTTTGATCTGGCCCAGGTAATTCTGGTGCCAGGTATCACGAGGGGAGGGAGATCCCCGTGACCCCAAGCCCAGCTTGGCTGGGTTGCGCGTGGCTAATAAATGAGATGGGGCTGATGGATAGCTCAGAGATCCGATTTAATGCATCTGAGCACAGGCAGCATCCGAAACCCAGGGGCGTGGTCAGCCTGGCATTTTATAGGGTTTTACCTGGGCAGGTGTCCAAACTTGGTTACAGGGGCTTGACCTTATAAGTCTAAGGTCTTGAACCAACGGGGCTTTACTCTTTTAGCATCTTCCTAATGTCCCACCTCCCAAGCTCCCAGGTTTATTCCCTCTCTGTAGGGAACCTGGGCTAACTTTTGATCTTTCCCAGGTAATTCCCAGGCTTCCACAAATATTTAGAAATCTTTTCTGCAATAAAGCTCTGTATACATTTGAAAGCTCAAGAACACTGATCAAGTCTCTGGAGACTTTACAGAGAGAATCCCTGCCTCTCGTGCTGTGTTATTTTTTTACGGTTACGTGAGAAGTTTCTAGAAATTCTGTGTTTGTATGCCCTGCTAAAGGAGGGAAGATATTCTGCTGGCCTCCCTATTGTTGGTGGAGGTAACAGAGGCAGACAGATCACAACTTGATTTTCAAACTATGCACCATTCTAGAAGGTAAAAAAAAAACCAAAACCAACGAGCACGGGTTGGTTCGTAAAGTAGAAAACTTGCATTTCACCTGAGGAAGGCTGACTGCTCTGGGAGAAGGATGTGTGTGCCTATGTCAGCACATTCAGCCCCAGAAGAGCAGATGCACAGCCTGACAGAGCCTCCCTGCCAGCCGTGGCAGGGAACAGCTCAGCCTCTCTCTGTTTTCTCTCCAAGGGGCTTCCAGCCTGCCAAAGAGCCCCTCCAGACCAGGGTGGTGAGAGCTGTGCCACCCCCTGATGAAAACAAACCTGAAAATGGCACTTCAGGCGAGGGCAAGGCTCTGCTGATCCCTGGCAAGCCCTGGCTGAGTCTGGGATTGTGCCGGTCCCAGTGGTCAGCAGCTGTAACCCAGGGTATCGTGGCCCTCTGGGATCCTTTGGGCTGAAATCCCGACGCAATTCCCAGTGCAGCCCTGTGGAGAGGCCGTTTGCAGAGCTGCTGCTCATCCAGGACAGGTGGCCCGGCTCAGCCCCACTCGTGCCGGTGCATGCGTGTGCCCAGAGGGGCAGAGGTGCTTTCGGCTTCCCCCCTGCCTGCCCTGTGACCCGTGGGTGCCTTCAGGGGGGCTCTGAGGGAGCCTTTGTGGCTTGCGCCGCTTGCTGTGCTCGACGCATGGCTCGTCGTCCCCGTGCCACAGAGTGGAACCAGGACTCAAAACTCTATCTGGTCTCTTGCAGGGCAGCCCCGATTGTTTCACTTTATACAGTGCGTTGTTGTTCTTCTTCTACTTTTCGCAGCAACTCGTTTTTAATTCAGTTACAAACTGCTTGGGACCGCGCAAGTTCCTGCACAGCGGGAAGCTCTATAAAGCCAAGAGTAACAAGGAGCTGTATGGTTTTCTCTTCAACGACTTCCTCCTCCTCACTCAGATCATTAAACCTCTTGGCTCTTCGGGCACGGACAAGGTCTTCAGCCCCAAGTCCAACCTGCAGTACAAAATGTACAAAACTGTAAGTGCTGCTGCGGCACGGGGATGGGGACGGGGCTCAGGAGCTCCGTTCTGGGGGTGCGGGCAAGAGCCTTCCTAGAGGAGAGGTTTGAAAGCTTTGGGGTTAGGGGCCGATGGCAGGAAGGGTGGCTGTGTGCTCTAGTGAGATAAGAAAAGATGCTTTTGAGGTTTTGCTTCAATAAAACTCTTCCACGAGGTTCGAGGGAGCGGAGGGAGAGCAGCATTCACTGCTCTCTGGGGGAGGAAACTCTGCTGTGCTTGGCTCTCTCCAGGAGGGTTTCCAGGCTATGCAGGCGCCTCTGTCTTTGTCAGCTTTTAAATTTTTCTGCAGAAAGATGGGAGGCAGAGGGGAGGGGGGGGAAGAGAGAACTTGGGGCACGGAATAAACCTGCTGTGAGCTGATGTGTGCTGAATGCCCCCGTGCAGACTCTGCAGTCCAACCCCAGCTCTGCTGATGTTTTGCAGCCCATTTTCCTCAACGAGGTACTGGTAAAATTACCCACAGACCCTTCTGGAGATGAGCCCATCTTCCACATCTCCCACATCGACAGAGTCTACACGCTGCGGGCCGAAAGCATTAACGAAAGGTAAGCGCCTCTTGTGGGCCTTTGAAAAGTCTGGTGAATGTAGGATGGGAACGGTTGTGATGGAAACTTGCAGAGCACTCTGCAAGGTGAGTGTTTTACAAGAGGGGAAGATTCCTTCTTGGGAATATGGCGATCTGAACAGGAGGGAGAAATAATGACGTTTCCTGAATTCCAGCTGGACCGGTGATGAAACGGCTGAGGGTGGATGTTTAGGCTGCATTTCACATTTTATGGTAATGTGGAGATCAGCAAAAGATGCAATTCTGTCTTCTGCCGTTACCTGGGACAGTGGAAGGTGTCCCTGCCCATGGCAGGGAGTGGAACTGCATGAGCTTTGGGATGCCTCCCAGCCCAAACCATGGATGTGCTGTGGAGCAGCAGCTCTTCATCTGGGGTTCCGAAATTGATCCACAGCGTCCAGACTCTCCCATGTTTCCTTGACTCAGGCTCCCTTGTATGTCACAGCGAGGTCACTTAGTAGCCCTTGTGCCACCCTTTTTCTCTGTCAACCTTCCCCCTCAGCCTCCCTCAGGCACAGGCTGGGACTGTTGGGGTCAGGAGCTGTGATCCATGTGGGTCCCTTCCAGCTCAGGAGGGAGGTCCTGTGATTCTAAAGCATGAAATGATTTCCCAGAAGGGCCCATTCCCCTCCTGTGCACTCCCCAAGTTACCCTTCTAAAGTCCTGAGGGTCAGAAGAATTGGGTAGGCAATCTCAGGGACCAAGGACAGCAGCCGTGCCAGCAGCACCGGTGTCTTGAACCTCCTGGCTCCAAGAAGTCGGTTTATTTCGGGAAAACAAAGGGCTGGGTGAGAGCAAACCTGTTCTTTAGACCTTTTGCTTTCTCACCAAGCATCTCCTGCTCCGCGTTCTCTTGAGCTTTCCTTGTGTGCTGGGGTTTGGTGCCTTGGGATGGTTACATTCTGCAGGTGCTGTGAATTCCACTAAGATCCCTTGCAGGCAGACAGCTGTGGGACGGCCGAGCTGGGATGAGGCCAGAGCCTTGGCTGGGAAGGAGGGACAGCTTTACTTCTGTCTGCTCCAGCAGGGAAAAACAGAAATGGCATTTTTGCAACTGTTTTTTTTTTTTTTTCTCCTTTCCTTCCGAAGGACTGCCTGGGTTCAGAAGATCAAAGCTGCTTCAGAACTTTACATAGAGACTGAAAAGAAGAAGAGGGAAAAGGCCTACTTAGGTACAGCACAAGATGGGGGGGGTCTCATCTCTTGTGGAAAAGCCCCTGGGCAGGAAAAGCCCTTGGTGACATTTCCCTCTGCTCTTCTGTCCCACCGCAGTTCGCTCTCAGAGGGCAACAGGCATCGGGAGGCTGATGGTGAATGTTGTCGAAGGCATTGAACTAAAACCCTGCAGGTCCCACGGTGAGTGCCTTGCCTTCCCTTGCTCCATCAGGAAGACATTCCCTAACTCCGCAGGGCTTCTGTCCCAGACGTGATTTTGTTACCTGACGTGGCTTTAATGAGGGTAAAAGAGGCAGAGGTGAATTTGCGCAGCTGAGCCGTGCTCCTGCAGTTGTCGTCCTGCAGGAGGCTTTTGTTTCAGACTGGGTTTCCGGCACACAAGCCATAAAGTCCTGAAGGGAAGAGTGGAGGGTGCTCATCACCCTGCAGAGCGGAGCATTCACTGTGATATTCCTGTGGCCCATTGCAGAGGCAGTGAGGCAGAGCCTGGGATGGGGCCAGAGCCTGGGATGGGGCCAGAGCCTGGGATGGGGCCAGAGCCTGGGATGGGACCAGAGCCTGGTGTGGCCAAGGTCCTTCCCAGCTCAGCTGGCTGTCAGAGCAGAAGGAAGCTCAGGAGCAGCATCACACAGCTAAAAAATCCCCCCTCTCGTTTCTGCGTGTCCCCATCTCCCCAGGAAAGAGCAACCCCTACTGCGAGGTGACCATGGGCTCCCAGTGCCACATCACCAAGACCATCCAGGACACCCTCAACCCCAAGTGGAATTCCAACTGCCAGTTCTTCATCAAGGACCTGGAGCAGGACGTGCTGTGCATCACGGTGTTCGAGCGGGACCAGTTCTCCCCGGATGGTGCGTACGGGGCTGCCCCTGCCTGGGGCGTTTGCAAAGCTCTCTTTTGAGGAGCAGCACTCCTGCTGAGGGAAATCAGAGGGAACGGGCTGGGCTGGGAGATGATCTTTGAAGATATCCCAGATTTGACCCTCTTTGCATATTTAGGAGTCAGCTTCCCCTCGCTCCACCACCTCAGTATCGGCGCGAAAGGGGCGCGGCTCCCTCTGGGTTTTGAGAGTTGCTTTTCTTGTGCAGTTGACAACGACCAAAGTGTGGTTTGTAATTCTGCTGTGAGTCCAGAAAGCTCTGGATGCTGCGTGCACATGGAAGGGTTCAGGCAGGAGGAAGAGAAATGACTTTGAGTTCCTGTCATATGCAGTAACAGTAGCAAAAATGAGCCCAGGATTCCAAACTCAATGGAATCGTGGAGCAGTTTGGCTTAGAGAGGACCTCAAAGATCATCCACTTCCAACCCCTTCCATGGGCAGGGACGTCTTCCACTATCCCACACTGCTCCAAGCCCCATCCAGAGTGGCCTTGAACACTTCCAGGGATGGGGCAGCCTCCCTCATTCTTAATTCATAAGCTGGACTAAACCTGTGGAGCATTACAGGGGGTTCTTTGGAGTCACAATCTCTCCGGCAGTGTTTGGTTAGGACTGGTGCCGGCTCACTGACCTCACTGCTGGGCTGATGCCCCGCTTGGCTCTGTCATCTCCAGCAGGTTCGCTCTCAGCTTTAACTGTTCAGCAGCTTTTGGCCTTCTGCTAACATATCATAAAATCAAGAGGTCCCTGAAGCGGGGCAGCTGTGAATTCCGTAGTGGGTTTTTCCACTCGTGGGCCCGTTTACTTTTAATGCTGCTGCTGTTTAACATGGCCTGGCTAAATCCCCTTTTGTGCAGCCTGGCAGCCTTTGGCCCCCTTCAAACGCACAACTAGAGCTGGCCCGAAGGCTTGTTTTCTCTTTTGCTGTGTGTGGGGTTTTTTTTTTCACCTTCCCTGAGCACGCCGTGTTCTTGCCTTGCAGACTTTTTGGGCAGGACAGAGATCCGTGTGGCAGACATCAAGAAGGACCAGGGTTCCAAGGGACCAGTTACGAAGTGTCTCCTTCTGCACGAAGTCCCCACGGGGGAGATCGTGGTGCGCCTGGACCTGCAGCTGTTCGATGAGCCGTAGGAGAGAGGGGCCAGATGTGGGAATTCAGCCCGAGTTCGCTGCAGGAGGCGTCCGCAGAAGCCGTCACCGAGTCCTCGCTTGGCGTGGCACGAAACCGCCGCTCGCCCTTCGCCCGTCAGAGGGTTATCAAAGCAAACAGGAGCATCTTTGTGCCTTGATAATTCTCACTGAACACACGAATCCCAGTCTGGGGAGGAGATCTCCCTCAATCTCTCTGTGTGGGGACTCGGCGTTGGTTTCCTGGGCTGGCGAAACAACCCCGTTGTTGTTCCTGCCGGCAAACCACGCGGGCGGCCGTGCTTGCTCCGGTTGCCCTGCTCTTCCATTCCCATGGCGGAGGCAGCGCGGGTGTGTTTTGGAGGCTTTCTGAGGGGTTTTCCCCCTTCAGCAGTTCTGTGCCTATTGCTCAGCAGAGTGGTGCGTAAATGTGAGTGAATGGAAGAAGCAGTTCCGCAGCAAGGAGATCTTTGAAGATCTTCGTGACGGTACTGCAAAGACTTAGAAAATAAAATAGTCTATATCTATAAACAGAGAAGATTCTATTAACATACCACCTCATGACTCCGTGTCGCCCCTGAAGGTAAAAGATGTCCAGGCCTTCTGCACAGAGATGAGCTGCACTCCAGGAGAGTCCAGCCCTCGGTCCCTTTGGAAGTTGCTGTTGTCACAACGGGGCAGAGAGCCGAGGGTGAGGCGCAGAGCTCTGCGAGCGTCACTGCAGTGGGGAAGAAGAAACAATCGTGGCTGCAGCTCAGTTCCGGCCTGCAGAGCCTGGCGTGCAGAGCGGGGAGCTGAGCCCTGCTCACCTGTGTGAGACCAGGAGCGCCGGAGTTGGGGGCAGCCCCGTCCCGCAGCTCCCCCGGGGCGGGTGCTGGATGTCACCCGAGAGCTGGTGGTGGTGCAGAGAACCCAAAGCCATCCAGGGGAACGCCAGGGCTCTCCATCCCTTTCACTCCGTGGATAACAACGTCCAGGCCCGCATCCCAGTTCGGCAAAGCTCCCGGCTCCAGGCGGGCACCGAGGTCTGCTCCCCCTCAGGCGCACGTGGCAGTGCCCTGCTGAGCCGGGGGCACAAAAGATCCCTGAGAGTCAAATTCCTCTTTGTTCTGCTCGGATTCCTTTCGTCCATGCCCTGCCGCACATCCACTGGTATTTTTGTAAGGACTTCATTGCGGATGGGAGGTGCCAGCCCGTGTCATTTCGCATGTGAAACGTTCTCGTGGAGCTGTTGTTAGGTTTTGGTGTTCCTTGCATGTCCTTTCAGTACTGGTTCCCACCTCTCCTGTGTCGGCGGTGTTCTCTAGCACTCCAAGTCTTATTGGTTTCCATTAGGAAATTAGGATATATCCATAACAGGTAGGTAGATCAGTATGGTAATAAGTGTAAACTGTGCTGGGAAGTGTCTGTGTATTATAAATTTCCTAAAAGACCACTGTAATGTTTCAAGCAATGGGAAGGAAAAAAAAAAATAAAAATAATAATGTATGTTGGAGGGACAACAAAGTTTACATTTCATACTTTTCAGAATCGCTTTATTATTTATTTATTGAAGATAGTGTAGAATTTTGTATCAGAAATGACAGACATACTTATGTATTTTTTGAAACAAAACAGAGATGCACACTTTAGTTAGAAACTTTCAACTGACCACATTTTAGGGGGAGTGTGACTTCCTAGGCATGCATTTGTTTACCACTAACTGGCTGAAAACACGATTAAGAGAACTTTAAGTTTCTATTTTTCAATGTTGTTGAGAAAATCGTTTCAATTAAAATATGTAAATAGTACTAAACCCCATGCTTTCCTAATTCCATATCAATACATTTTATTAAATATAATGTATATGAAAATACACATTGTTGTGGTAGGATAAAAAAAAGTGATAAAATCTATTACTGGAGTACCATTAAATGTCATTGTCTAACCTTTTACTGCCGTCCTAATTTTCCTCGGTGCTGCCAACAGGGTGAACGCGCAGTTCAGCGTTTCACACGTAGCATCACTTTTTTTATTGTGTGTCATTTCACCAGCATCGATTACAGTGACAGCTGAACTGGCCGACAGGACAAAAAGGAAATCTCATGCCTGGAATGCGGGAACCTTGGGCAGGGCTCTGGAGGGAGCCCCAGGGAGCTGCCTGAGGCTCGTCTGGAAGTGGGGGACCCTTCACTCAGGGCCCCTCTCCGATTGCGACCCGTGTCATGGACATCAGAGAATCCCAGAATCCCAGAATCCCAGCATGGTTTGGGTTCGGAGGGACCTCAAAGCCCATCCAGTGTCACCCCTGCCATGGCAGGGACACCTCCCACCGTGCCAGGCTGCTCCAAATCCCAGTGTCCAACCTGGCCTGGGACATTTCCAGGGAAATGCTGTACTGATGCCTTGGGAAGGCTGAGCTGGAGCAGAGACTGGACAGAGCTGGGGAATAATACAGATATTTATTAAAAGGCCTTTAAGGTACACCTTGGGCAGGACAAGAGCCTGGCCAGGGCTGCACCCAAGGGGGACCCAAAATGGACCCAAAATGGTCACAAAATGGGCACAAAATGGTCACAAAATGGACAAATGGTCACGAGGTCTCACACTTTTATCAGTTTTGGTCCATTTGCACGTTGGGGTTGAATTGTCCAGTCCCAGCTGCAGGTGATGCAGTCCCATCCTTCTTGTTTCCTCCCCTCAGCCCACCCTTGTTTGTGCTTTGGGGCCTGAACACTTGTCCCAGCTGTCCTTGGTGTGCAGCAGGAGAAGGATTTGTTTTGTGTCCCTGCTGTGTGCAGAGCTGAGTGACGCTGACTGTGAGCTCAGAGCTGCACCCCTGGGCACCGCAGGACCTGAAATAGATCCCAGCTCAAACTGAAGGCATTAGCACCAGCCTGTAGGACGTCCCCGTTTTGGGGAACTGTGACAGAAGGAGCGTGGGATGCCCCATTGCCCTCCATGCACTGCACTGTGTAACTCCTGTCAGTGCCAGCTGGGGTTACTCAAACACTGATGAGGCAAGGCTGGAGTTTGGCTCACAGATTTCCGATGAATCCCTCCTGATCAGTCCAGCCCTAAAGGGGAAGCTCATCCTGTTCCCTGTGCAGCGAGGACAGGCTGTGTCCGTGCCCTGGTGACAGCACATCAGCACTGTCGGCTTCCAGACACAGCTGTGCTTCCTGGAGTCACACAATCCCCAAATCCCCGAGGCTGGAAAAGCCCTCCCAGCCCAGGGAGCCCCAGCTGTGCCCACCTTGTCCCCAGCCCGGAGCTCTGAGTGCCACCTCCAGGTGCCACCTGCAGGGACGGGCACTCCAGAGCTCCCTGGGCAGCCCCTCCAATGCCACACACTTGGAAGTGCTGTAAAATAAACACCCCCCAGCTGGCCTTGGCTCAGAAATGCTGAGTGCTGATGGAAAGTGGGGCTGGAAGGGCAGGAGAGGCTGCTCAGGGCTGGGGAAGGGACTTGGGCACCTGGGAGAGGAGACAGAGCCCGGCTCTGAGCGGACACTGAGCCAAATAGCTGAGAAATTACAGCGGGTTTTTTTTCTAGGTGCACCTAATTATTCAGTATTTTCTCAACTTGAGTTTTTGTGAGGGAACTTTTCCAGTGCTTATTATCGATTTTTTTTTTTTTTATCCTTTTTGTTAGGTGTGAGGAGGATTTGGGGAGGGAAACATTGTGGGTATTGGAGATTTTTCTCACACGCATTCTCAAAACCGAGATGTGACAAGTCCAGATTCTGACTCCAACAGCAGTGCCTGGTTCCAGACTGCTCTGCCTGTCACAGTGAGATCTCAATTCATCCAAATCCAGCAGCCAAAGCCCTGGAAACAGGGAGAAGCCGGGAACCAGGAGAAATTGCTTTGAGGGTTGGTTCTGTGTGCGCATTCCACATCTGCCCTTTGCTTTGTTCAGATTCCCCTCCTGCCCTACGTGCCCATTGCTGTGTCCAGGGTTCAGGACGTGCCTATAGATATGTATGTGATTGTTGTACATTCGGTACACGAACACAGCTCTGTTGTCATTGTCAAACACCCAGTAAATCTCGCAGAAAAGCATTTAAAGGCGCCCGGTTTTGTTTGTTCATTGAAATATTTTAAAGGAAGGCGGGTCCTCAGGAAATTATTTTTTTCTGTATGTAGGAGGAGATGTTTAGGATCTCATTAGAAAAATAAAGAACTGCAGTGAGAGTCTCTTAAATGGCCCTAATTACTTGATAAGAGTTGTCAGAGGCTCTGCTGTGACCGTGGGTCAGTTCCTGGGCTGCCTGTAAAGCTGCCAAAGCATCCCTGGGTTTCGGGACCAGTTCTGGGATCTGGCAGTGCTGTGCAAGCAAAGGGAGCTGCGGCTTCCTCCAGCCTTCCTCCCCCCTGGGCCCAGCTGCTGCCCCTGCCCCGGGCACAGGAGAGAAAGAAGAAACAGGGGCAGGGCTGAAAGGTCAGAGCCTGGTGAGCAGCAGGAGCTCTGCCCCCTCTCTGTCCTCCAGAAGTGGCTGGGTGTCTGAGGGGTGATGTAGGGAAGGGAAATCCAGCCCAGTTCCAGGAGCTGCCCCATGGGAAGGGGACGGTGGTGTGACACAGGAGGAGGAGAAGGTCGAGTGCTGCTCCAGGGCCTGTCTCCAGCCCTGCTCTTCAGGGAATGACAGGATCCTCAAATCCCACCCAGTGCCACCCCTGCCACGGCAGGGACACCTCCCACTGTCCCCAGTGTCCAGCCTGGCCTTGGACACTGCCAGGGATCCAGGGGCAGCCACAGCAAATCTGGGCACCCTGTGCCAGGGCCTGCCCACCCTCTGAGAGGTGCTGCTCCCTCTTCCCCATCTCACCCTGGGTTTTTAGTGCACATCTTGCCTTTTCTCCAAACAAATGTCTGGGTTGGTATGGCTTAGTTTCCTTTTCTTCTTCTCCTTTAAGAAAACCAGAGAAAAATTCTGCTGTCCGTAGCATTTGTACGACCCTAAAAATTACGAAGGCGTTATGAAAAGTTATTTGGCAATAGGAGAAAAAAGTCCATCTTTCTTTCAAGAAAATGCAATTAGTTTTTATTGCTCACTTACAGCACACTTAACTATTCCTCAGTAAAAGACCTGTACCGTGACGATGGCTGGTTTTGGTTTTTAAGGCATCTGTAATAGGTATGCATCAGGCAGCACTGTTTCTCACGATGCAATTTTAACTGATTCCAGTTGCCGGGAATGTCTTGTTTCCTCAGTCACCCCTGGTTAAACAATTCTATTTACAGACAAGGTATAACTAAGTATAACAGGAGTCCTTAAACCGTGTCCCCCTGAGTGAGGCCTGGCGCAGTCCTGGCGCAGTGTGGGGCTGTGCGATGTCAGACACAGCGGAGACCGGGCTTGTGCAAGCGAACGATGCAAGAATAAATGCAAGGTTTCTGAAGATTACCTGTGTGCTGTCACGTTCCTGACAAGTGCTGGAGAAGAGGGAGATGGAGTCAGGAAATCTGCACGAGTCGCTCTTCCCTCGAGCTCGGATCTCTGCTCCTGCCACAGGGACGGCGCCCAGGGAGCAGCTGGAGCTGTTCCAGGAGGGATTGGGGGGGGATTTTAGGGCAAGGCTCTTCCCCCAGAGGGTGCCGGGCACTTTTGTTAAACACGATTATTTTATGAATATATTAATTTGACTTATTACTGCACAACTGCTACATCAGTCCCTGACCTACAATAAAAAACACACGGCAGTGAGTTTGGGATAAAGGGGAAGGGTGAAAGGGCAGAGAGAAAGGAAAAGATGAATTAAAAAGGGGCAGGCAGAAAGAAAGACAAGGAAAGGGAGAGGAAAAGAGATCATCGTTCCTGGTTCTAGTGTGGATCCAGATGACGGGACAACACTCCTGGCTCTAGTGTGGTTCCAGCAGATGAGAGGTCACTCCTGGTTCCAGCAATGACCCAGCTGTTGGGATGTCCAGGGTCCTGGCTTGGTGGGGGTACCCTTTAACGGGCTGTGTCCCACACCCCGAAATGGGTTCCTCACCTCTGTGCAAATCGGGTCTCTCGCACAGCCCGTCCTTTCAGACCCTTTGGTGCTCTTGATGCCCCCTACGGTCCACGGCCACCTCTTGGCTGAGTCCTGCCCTTGCTGGGCTGGGCCGTGCAGATCTCCAGGAACCACGGTGTGTCCCGCCCAAGCGCTGCTCTGCCTCCACCTCCACCTCCACCTCCACCTCCACCTCCACCTCCACCTCCACCTCCACCTCCACCTCCAGGCCCGGCGCTGCCGGGGGCGCTGCTCCTCGGGCTGTGCCGCTGGGCTGGGGCAGAGAACAGCCCCTGCAGCACAGAGGGGCACTGGAATGGCCCCCAGAGCACCCGCAGCGCCCACCTGGAGAGGGAGGGATGTTTCTCAGACACCTGGCTCTGTCCCCTCTGTCATCTCCGAGCCGAGAGGCTCGGGGGGCTCCTCCTCCTCAGCAGCTCTGGTCGGGGTCGCAGCTGCCAGCTGGGAGCCCGCGGGACTCCACAGGGCAGGAGAGGCGCTGGGCAGGGCACAAAGTGACTCTGCTGTCACCTCTGCGCCCACATGCCTGGAACAGCTGCGCCCCTCCAGGGGCTCCTCGTCACCCACCAGGCCCAAGGGTTTGTGCCAGATGTTCTCCTGGATGGCAACTTCCCCTTGGGACACCTCTTGTGTTCTGCAGTGCTTCCCTTTGGAAAGCACATCGTCATCGTCACTGGAACCAAGAGGTGACACGGCGTCCAACAGCTTTTTCCATTGGGCCTCCACCTTGTGCTGGCACCACTTCAGTCAGAACAGTCGTCGTTGTTGGTGTCTGACAGCTGTGTTCTCCTCCTCCTCCTCAGCACCATAATTGTTGGGGAAATGGGCTTCCAGCCCTTCCGGCACCTTCTGATGTCCCGACACCTGCTGCAGATGTGGCAGTTCAAATGACGAGCTTGAATCGCTGTCCATGCCACCGAGCAGGGCCCTCCTTGTCAGCTCTTCGTCCTCATCTTCTTCCCACCGGGAGAGCCATTGGTGTCATCTTCTTCCCATGGGGACATCTCTTCAATATCACAGTCTTCCCCAGACCGCAGCTCTGGGTCATGTTTGGCACCTAATGGGGAAAGCTTCTCATGCTCGTAGTTACGCCCCTGGGGACAGCTCTTTGTCACTGTCACTGTCCCCTTGGGACGGCTCTCTTTCCTGCTTCTCTTCACCCGGGGACAGCTCCTTGTAACTCTTGCTGTCCCCTCGGGGGAGCAGATTGTCATCGTCCCTTGGGGACAGCTCCCAGTCACTCGTGCTGTCCTCTGGACTGACCTCGATGACCTCTTCCAGTTCAGACAGCTCCTTGTCAGTCAGGCTGTTCCCTGAAATGACCACGATGGCTTCTACCACGGGGGACAGCTCTTGTCACTTGTGCTGTGCTCCGAAACAACCTCGATGGCCTCTTCTACTCGGGACAGCTCCTGGTCCCTCAGGCTGTCCCCAGAAACAACCTCGATGTTGTCTTCCACTGAGGACAGCTCCTGGTCATTCGGGCTGTCCCCTGCAATGACCTCGATGGCCCCTTGCGCTGGGGACAGCTCCTGGTCATTCGGGCTGGCCCCTGCAATGACCTCGATGGCCCCTTGCGCTGGGGACAGCTCCTGGTCATTCGGGCTGGCCCCTGCAATGACCTCGATGGCCCCTTGCACTGGGGACAGCTCCTGGTCATTCGGGCTGTCCCCTGCAATGACCTCGATGGCCCCTTGCGCTGGGGACAGCTCCTGGTCATTCGGGCTGGCCCCTGCAATGACCTCGATGGCCCCTTGCACTGGGGACAGCTCCTGGTCATTCGGGCTGGCCCCTGCAATGACCTCGATGGCCCCTTGCGCTGGGGACAGCTCCTGGTCACTCCTGCTGTCCTCTGCAGTGACCGCAATGGCCTCTTCCATGTCTGACAGCGCTGGCTCAGTGTTGCTGTCACCTGGAGAGAGCTGGATGGCCTCTTCTACTTGGGACAGCTCCTCAACACTTGTGCTGTCCACAGGAAAGAGCTCAATGTCGTCTTCCACTGGGGACAGTTCCTCTCCACTCCTGCTGTCCCCTCGAAAGAGCCCAAGGTCTTCTGTTTCTTGGGACAGCACCTGCCAAGTGCCATTTTCCCCTTGGGACAGCTCCTTGTCATCATCCTTTTTCTTCCCTGCCGCATCCTTGAGGCTGCTCTCCACAGCGCAGGCCCCCGAGGGGAGGGTGGCACGGGCAGCAGCTGCCAGCTCGGGGACACACGGGCTGTGCCCTCCTGGGCCACCCTGAGCGGGGACAGGAACACCCTGGGCACGGGGCTGTATGGCTGCCCAGGACAGGGCCTGCAGGGCTGCGGCCCCTTCTCCCCTGCGCTCCCCAGCTCTGTGCCCCGGCTCTCGGTGTCCCTGGGGTCACCAGGCAGGGCAGCGGTGGCAGTGGTGACAGCGGTGACAGCCGTGGCAGTGGTGACAGCCGTGGCAGTGGTGACAGCCGTGGCAGCGGTGACAGCCGTGGCAGAGGTGACAGCCGTGGCAGTGGTGACAGCCGTGGCGGTGGTGACAGCCATGGCAGCGGTGGCAGTGGTGACAGCGGTGACAGCCGTGGCAGTGGTGACAGCCGTGGCAGCGGTGACAGCCGTGGCAGCGGTGACAGCCGTGGCAGTGGTGGCAGCCGTGGCAGTGGTGACAGCCGTGGCAGTGGTGGCAGTGGTGGCAGCCGTGGCAGTGGTGACAGCCGTGGCAGCCGTGGCAGTGGTGACAGCTGTGGCAGCCGTGGCAGTGGTGACAGCTGTGGCAGCGGTGGCAGTGGTGACAGCCGTGGCAGTGGTGACAGCCGTGGCAGCCGTGGCAGTGGTGACAGCTGTGGCAGCGGTGGCAGTGGTGACAGCCGTGGCAGTGGTGACAGCCGTGGCAGCGGTGACAGCCGTGGCAGCGGTGACAGCCGTGGCAGCAGTGACAGCCGTGGCAGCGGTGACAGCCGTGGCAGCGGTGACAGCTGTGGCGGTGGTGACAGCCATGGCAGCGGTGACAGCCGTGGAGTGGTGACAGCCGTGGCAGTGGTGACAGCTGTGGCAGCGGTGACAGCTGTGGCAGCGGTGACAGCCGTGGCAGCGGTGACAGCCGTGGCAGTGGTGGCAGTGGTGGCAGCCTGTCCCCACGGAGGGTCAGGGCCTGGCTCCAGCTGCCTGCGGCTGCCCGAGCTGCACCTGTGGGACCCTGAGGTGGTGAAGACTTTTGGGTGCCACCTTTGGCTGCCCGAGATGAACTGGTGGCAGCTTGATGGGCATCAGCGAGGAGCAGGAGGATGGGGAGGCGTGGGACAGAGATGGCTCCCTTGGCAGAGCAGAAGTCCAGGTCCCGTCCCCGCACGGACTCTCCTTCCCGCCTCATCCCTCACTCTCGGCCTGCCCCGACACCCAGCGTCACAAAGGGCCGCCCCCGGCAGCCCAACACCAGCGGAGCAGGCAGGAGCTGGCGTCCTCAGGGCTCTGCCCGGCCACCCACCGGGGCTCCTCACCGCCTTTAGCCACCACACCCAGGGCCACCGAGCCTTCATCTGCAATTTTGTCACGTTTCGATGTGGAACAAGTGGAGGATTCACAGGCTTCAGACGTGTGTGTGCATGAGCACAAAAGCACCTCTCCTTTCTCTGGCTGCATTGCAGCACACAAGGAGTAAAATCGAAGTTGCTCCCGTTCTAAGAGTAAAAATGCCTCCAGTGTGCAGATTCCCGCAGCAACACCTCAGTGACCATGAGTCAAAACAATACTGGACTCCAGAAGCTGGGAGCTGGGCTACCCTTTCTTCTTGTCCCTGCCTTCATCCTAAAGCCTTCTTCCTACTACTCTTCTTCTTCAATATATTTGAAATTTCTTATTTTGTATTACTCTTCAACGATGCATTATTGAATTCCTACTCTTCTTCTTCTTCATCATCTTAATCCTTGTCTACTTTGTGGTCTTTGTCGTCTTCACCACCTTCTGAGCGTTCATCTCATCCTCCCACGCCTTCCTATTCCCGTTTGCTGGCGCAGCTCCCACGGGCGTTGGCAGCGCCGTGTGGGCCGCGGTCCTGCAGGGAGGGAGGCTCTGGGAGCAATCCCCGCTCTCGGTGCCCTGACTTTCACTCCTCGGGCCGTGGCCTCATGCAGGGACAGCGGAACAGCCCCCGCAGCGCCCGCCTGAAGCGGGAGGGACGTTTCCTGGGGGCAGCCCGGGCTCCCAGCTGGGCAGGCCGGGGGCTGGGGGGGCTGTGCGGGGCAGGCACCGGGCTCTCTTCCCTTGTGCCCGTCACTGCTGATTCTAACTCTACAGCCTGGCGATACTGAAGGGCATAGACCTCTGCCAGCTGCTGCCTCCGTGCCTGGATGTCCTGCAGTGCCCGGCTCAGGATCTCCCTGTTGATGTTCTGCTCCACGGGACTCTGGGGGGCACGAGAGGCGCTGGGCAGGGCAGGCGCTGCCCCTGCTGCCCTGTCTGTGCCCACGGGGCTGGCAGAGCTGGGCCCCTCTGGGGGACAAGGCTTGGGCTCCTTGTCGCTCACTGGGCACAAGGCTCTGTCCCAGAGCTTGGAGCCCATGTCCTGGCCCCACTGGGACAGCTCCTGCCTGCTCACGTGTTCTTCCCATCGGGGCAGCTCCTGGCCTCCAGCTTCTGGTCCTTGGGACAGCTCCTCGTCACTGCTGTCGCTGACTTGGGACGATTCCGGCTCGCTCCCGTCTTCCCGTTGGGAGGTGTGGGAGTGCACATGTTCATCCCACGGTGAGAGGTCTGGGCACCTCTCATCTTCACTCTGGGAAAGCTCTCGGGCATCGTCCCATTGGGAATCCTCTGAGAAACTCCCGTCTGTCTCTTGGGACAGCTCGGGGGATCTCTCGTCCTCTTCCCACTCGAACTCCTGCTGCCCTCTCATGTCTACTCAGAGGCCTCTCGTGTTGTCACAGTCGTCCCTTTCACACCGTCCTCTTCTCCAAACCTCTCTGGGCTGGAGCCTCGCGGGCCAGCTCCAGCTTGAACAATTCCTTTTCCCATTGCAGGAATCCCCTTAGGTGTGGAAAAGAAAGAAAGAAAGGAGAATTCCTGCCTTCCCCTCGGTGCAGAAGTGCTCAGAATTCCCTCCTGCTGCACAGAGGATCGCTGGCCATGGCACTCCCTGCCGCTGGATATTGGGGAAGGGAGGAGGGAGACACTTGGTTGTCCCTGTGGACAGAAAAAACGGGTGAACATCCAGCCCCAAACACTCCTGTGTGTCATGGATTCAGCAAGGTTGGAAGAGACCTTCAGGATCATCCAGTGCCACCATCATCACCCCAAACCATTTCCCAAGAGCCACATCCTGACTCCTCCTGAACACTTCCAGACAGCGACTCCACCACCATGCCAAGGCCTGACCACTCTGCCAGAGAAATGTTTTTCTAATCACTGTTCTGAACCTCCCCTGGTGCAACTTGAGGCCATTTCCTGTCATCCCTTCCCTCGGACTGGGCAGTACAGACCAACGCCCAGAGTTTTCTGGGGAGCCTGGCAGATCCCCCACAGCACTGACCCCATTTATCAGCTCCCTCGGGGCTCCTGCCACGTCCTTCCCAGCAATCAGGGTGAGCCACATTTTCAAGCCGTGCCACAAATGTTCAGCTACAGAAACTCAGGGCAACTTCAGCACCTTCCTCCCTCAGGGCTGCGCTTCCCCAGCCAAAACACTCGGCACCATCTCCACAAGAAGGAAGAATTTTATTGTTTCCATGTGACAGGTTTCCCTGGGAATGGCCAGGACAGCTCTCTAGACAGTCTCTCTCATGATTTTGGTGAGTTTCTGGATCTTGGACCTTGTTGACATGTCCACGTACTTCTCCCCAATGTTGACAATCATGCCACCAAGGATTGATGGATCAGTCTAAGGAAGGAACATTGAACAGAAACTCGATTAGCAGAGGTTTGTTATCACAGGATACAAGTTTTACTCTAGCAAAAAAACCCCAACAAAACCAAACAAAGCTTTTCAAAGGGCCTTTTTTGGGATAACTGTGTGGTCATTGAATTCCAAAGCGAAGACTTCAGAAATTAAAACATCATCGCGTCGACAAGAGAGCACAGAACTATGTAACAAAGCAACTGGATCCAGTAAAATCTTTTGGTTTTGTAAAAATCAGAGACACAGAAGCCATTAATGTGGACTTAATGACATTTCTTTGTAAATCACAAATCCAGACCTTAGTGTCCAGCTTCAACACCTCTCCTTTAGCCAAGAACCCATCCAGGGCACTTTTCAGTTCAGTGAGGCTGGCATCATCCAAGGGCTGAAAAAAAAAAGAACAGAAGAGAAGGAAAATGAAGGACTTAAAAATACTCAAATGATATAAAGAAAACCCAAATTTTCTCCTCGGGTCCCTTGGAAGACACACTTCCACCAGGAAGGCGGCATCCTGGAACAGGGATAACCCAAGGACAGCACAGGAACAACTGCCACTTTGTGCCCTCCTGATTTCGTGAAACATTTTCCTCTCTGAAAGAAGAACAGGGGCAGCTCCACATGCAGAGCAGCCTGATTTTTGTCACCCCTCGGGTTTGCACACAGGAATGAAAAACGTGGGATGGTGAGCTGCAATGGGATGAGCAGGTTTCATTTTGGGAGCAGGAACCCCTGGATATCAACCCTCTCTTTGCAGCAGAGGGTTGGCAGAGGCGAGACACGTCCTCGTGCTCTCACAGCAAGTACTCCAATCACAGAGCTCAGCGTGAAACAGGAGAGGTTTGTCTTTTCTCCCCCTCCCTGCTGCCTGGCTGCAGAGCTCCCCAGCCCACCTGAGCCGTGGTGACTGTGCACACCACCTCCCCTCGGAAGGCGCTCATGATCTTCCCGAAGGCCGAGACGATGCCCGGGGTGTAACGCAGGCGGCCGTTCTCAGCCAGCAGATCTGCAAAAACAGCCCCACGCCGAGGGGTTAAAGCACCACCAGAGGCACATCCCAGCAGCCAACCGCGATTCCCCACGAGGATGGCACGGCTGGGATGCTCTGCTAAAGCCCAGAGGTCACTCACTCATCAGGTTGACAGTGATTGGGGACATCTTCTCTCTGGCCAGGGCGTCGTTCACGGCTTTTTGTTTCACTGAGCTCTTGGTGTGAGGGTTCATCACCACACTGGCCAGCTTGGGGTCCTTCAGGAGGCCCTGAGGAGACACACGAGGATGTGATAAACGCCTGGGGTTTTTCCTGGCATCACAAGGCCCACCTGGAACAACCAAAGCGGGCAACAAGGGGATTCCTGGAATGGCAACAAAGAGCTCTGGAGCTGATGGGAAGAGAAACGGCAGCTCCAGCTAGAGAATCAGGAAAGGGTTTGGGTTGGGATGGATCTTAAAGACTGAATGGAGCTAGTCCCACTCCTGCCGTGGGCAGGGACACCTTCCCCAATCCCAGACTGCTCCAAGCTCCATCCAGCCTGGCCTCGGACGCTGCCAGGGGTGGAGCAGCCACAGCAGCTCCGGGCACTGCCAGGGCCTGCCCACCCTCCCAGGGAACAATTCCTGCCCAAGATCCCATTTAAACACCAGGAGCACAGGCAGGCAGCACAGGTGCCAGCAGGCTGTGAGTCTCACAGGTCACAGGAGCCCGACGCCCTCTGCTCCCGGCCCCGATAACCCCGGCTGTGGAGCTCCTTACCCACACCCGGGACAGCTCCTTCTCCACCTGCTCCAGCTTCTTCTGCTTGCTGGCTGCCGAGTAGAGGGCGGTGGCGTAGCGCCCTTCCAGCCCGTACACCTGGATGGGCGGCTGCGGGAGCAAGGGCGAGCACTGAACGGGGCGGACTCGGGGAGGGAGCCCCCCGCCCGCCGCCTTGGCCGGCCGGGAGCCGGCCCTGCAGCCTCCCCTCACCGTGAGCATCGCCCTCACGACCCCCCGCCTGGCACCTTGACCCGCCGGGACACCCCTTCGACCCCCCTCCCGGCCTGGAGACCCCTCCCGACCCCCTCCGGAGACTCCCTGCCCCTTATCTTCGCCAGCTCCGAGACCCTCCGTGCCCCCTCACCTTCACCAGCTTGGACACCGGTCTCGCCGCCGTCGTACTCAGCTGCCGCACCTGGGGGGGGAAAGAAGGGGGAGAACGGCGGGGTCGGCGCGGCTCTGGAGGATCGGGAGGAAGGGGAAGGTTCTGGAGGGCGGGAGACGCCGCTGTTCCCCCCCAAAGCCGCCCGGGCCCCGCCGCCCCCCAGTTTCACCTTCAAGACGAGCCCGGCTGCCGCCGCCATCTTTCCCGGCCGCCCCCAGGGTCACCGCGCACCGCGCAGGCGCGGCGGGGCCACGCCCACCCAGCGCCGTTAGGGGGCCGCTCCTGTCGCGGGGCACGCTGGGAGTTGTAGTTCCGCGGGGCGGCGCCTTCGAGCCGCGCGCCCCCTGCCGGGCCTTTGGGGGAGCGCAGCCCCCGCGGGGTCCCTGGGCCACCAATGTGTCCCTGTGGTGTCCGTGTGGTGTCACTGTGCCCCAACGTCCCTGTGGTGTCCCTGTGTCCCCAGTGTCCCTGAGGGGTCCCTGTGCCACCAATGTGTCCCTGTGGTGTCCGTGTGGTGTCACTGTGCCCCAACGTCCCTGTGGTGTCCCTGTGTCCCCAGTGTCCCTGAGGGGTCCCTGTGCCACCAATGTGTCCCTGTGGTGTCCGTGTGGTGTCACTGTGCCCCAACGTCCCTGTGGTGTCCCTGTGTCCCCAGTGTCCCTGAGGGGTCCCTGTGCCACCAGTGTCTCTGTGCTGTCACTGTGCCCAGTGTCCCTGTGCCCACAACGTCCCCATGTCCATGGGTCCCTCTGTCGTCCCTGTGTCCCCAGTGTCCCTGTCAGTTTCCCTGCGTACTCGGTGTCCCTGTGCCCACAGCATCCCTGTGCCCTCAGTGTCACTGTCAGTGTCCCCATCCCCCTAGGGCTCCTGTCCCCATGGTGGCCCCGTGCCCTCAGTGTCCCTGTGCCCTGGTGTCCTCCATGGACTTCTCCAGCGTGGGCACTTCCCATAGAATCAGTTCTTCAGGATCAAGCTGCTCCTGTGTGTATCCCTCTCCATGGAGTCATTCCATCAGGACCTGCTCCAGAGGGGGTCCCTTTTCCCAAAGAATTCCAAGTCCTTCCAGAAAACCCGCTCCAGTGTGGGCTCCTCTCTCCACAGGGCCTCAGATCGCTGCCAGGAGCTGCTCCAGGGTGGAATTCCCGTGGGATCACACCTTTTGTGTGAGCCCTGCTCCGGTGTGGGCTCCTTCAGGGGCTGCAGGTGGATTTCATCTCCATGGATCTCCAGAACTGCAGGTGAATCTCTGCTTCCCCATGGATCTCCAGGGGCTGCAGGTGGATTTCACCTCCATGGATCTCCAGAACTGCAGGTGGATCTCTGCTTCCCCATGGATCTCCAGGGGCTGCAGGTGGATCTCAGCTCCTCCATGGATCTCCAGAACTGCAGGTGGATCTCTGCTTCCCCATGGATCTCCAGGGGCTGCAGGTGGATCTCAGCTCCTCCATGGATCTCCAGAACTGCAGGTGGATCTCTGCTTCCCCATGGATCTCCAGGGACTGCAGGTGGATTTCACCTCCATGGATCTCCAGGCTGCACCTGCCCCAGCCCCAGCTGCTCCTCCATTCAGGAGAGCAAAAGGAGCGCCCCACGAGTTCACCATCAGCTGTGCTTCCCTCGCAGAAACCTCCAAAACGCGGGATTTATCTCCTCCCCGTCGGTAAGCTTCATCCCAACCCCTCCCCATCCAAAGAATCTTCCAGCTGGGGACAAGGCGGGCAGCTCTGTCCCCCTCCCTGGTGACCTTGAGCAGCTCGCTCAGGTCCCTGAATTATCTGGAATGGTTCAACTCTTCCTATCCCTGATTTTTCCATCTTTATTTTTTTTCTCCCTGCAGAGCTGGCACGGAGTGGGAGCCGCTCTTGCCCGGGCTCGGGCGGTGGCTGCCATGGAGATGCAGAGCCTGGCGGGGACGGATGGATGGATGGATGGATGGATGGACGGATGGACGGATGGATGGATGGATGGATGGATGGATGGATGGATGGATGGATGGATGGATGGGTGGATGGATGGATGGATGGACGGATGGACAGATGGATGGATGGACGGATGGACGGATGGATGGATGGATGGACGGATGGATGGATGGATGGATGGATGGATGGACAGATGGACGGATGGATGGATGGATGGACGGATGGACGGATGGATGGATGGATGGACGGATGGACGGATGGATGGATGGATGGCTGCGGGAATTCTGCAGGATCCAAGCGCTAGGTGCTGCTCTCGCTGCGGATTCCGAGCTCCGGGATCGTTTCAGGACGTCGGGACAGAGTTCGAGCGAGGCTCTTCTTCAGGAAACGCGGCTCAGCGTTCCCAGCGGGAATAAGGCAGCGGCTCCAACAGGGTTTATTTTGGCTGCCGGGATTTGATTCCCTCCTCTCTCCCTGGCTGCGTTCCGGGGTGACACTCCGAGGCACAAGGACGGGTTTGAGCCTGACACAACTGGACAGGCTGGGAGAGCAGGGAATGTTCACCTGGAGGAGAGGAAGATCCTGGGAAAGCTCCGAGCCCCTGGCAGGGCCTGAAGGGGCTCCAGGAGAGCTGCAGAGGGACTGGGGACAAGGCCTGCAGGGACAGGACACAGGGAATGGCTTCAAAGTAGGACTTGATGGGATCTTGGGAATCAGGAATTGTTCCCCAGCAGGGTGGGGATGGAATTCCCAGAGCAGCTGTGGCTGCCCCTGGATCCCTGGCAGTGCCCAAGGCCAGGCTGGACACTGGGGACAGTGGGAGGTGTCCCTGCCCATCCAGGGGTGGCACTGGGTGGGATTTAAGGTCTCTCCCAACCCAAACCCTGCTGTGATTCTATCACTGTGCTTTTTGATAACTTTAATAACTACACTGCTGAGAAAAGCACGTCTAAAATGTACAAAAATACTTGCTTTTCTTGAATAAAAATCAGGTTTGCCTTCTTTTCTTTCTTTTTTTTTCCTTTTTTTTCAACAACGTGCCTTCACTGAAGTTCTCAAATGGATTTATTTCAAGTCCGGTTTCATATCCCAAATTATTTCATTGTTATTCCAGAGCACTCTGTGATCTTGCAGCATTTTATCGGGCAGAAAATCTGGCTTTTTCAGGTCTGGGAAGTCACTGAGTGCTGAGGGCGCTTTGCTGAACTGGGGACCGGGTCAAAGCCTGATAATGCTTTCAAGAATTAAAGTCAGAGCACCTTTCACAGGTTAATTTTGGACAAATAATGTCCCCTGGGTGATCAACAATTTGTACCTTGATGCCTTACGCTGGAAGGAAAATTTAAGGCTGGCTAAAGCCTGTCCTTGTATTTGGATATCTGTCACAACAATGGAGTCCTCCATTGTCAGAGAAGGGAGCTTTTGGGAGCTTTTTTCCTCCTGCAAAGCCATTAAATTCCCCACATCGCCCCTTTGACATTCCCCCGTGTCCCTGGTTTCAGTTGGGTCACTTAATGACCACCTGGACATCTGCAAGGTCAGGAGAAACACCTGCAAGAACATCCCCCTGTGGGTGCTTGTAGGGTTGTGACCTTAAAGTGCTCTTTTTAGTCAGGTAGGGACAGAAAAAACCCATTTTTTGTGTCTCCCGCCGAGTCAGACCACAACCGAAACCACGCAAAGCGCGTTTCATTTTCCTCTTGCTGAGAAACCTCCAGAAAGAAGGGGACAATTCTCAGGCCGCGGGTGGCACTGGGGAGGTGCTTCCCTCAGGGCCCTGCTTCAGGAGGTGTCCTAAAAACCGGAGCGAGGCTTGCCCAGCTCCACAAACACCTCCCAGCACACAGAGAGGTGGGAAGAGGAGGGTTCTAACAACCCACCTGTGGGGTGAGGGCAGCACCTCAGTGCTGCAAAACGTGCTGGGCTTCGGAAAGAAACCCAAAAAACCAAACCCCTCTTAAGATTAAACCCCCGAGCCCAGGTTTTGAAGCAGCGCTGGGAACACCGAGTGCTTCTCTCCCTCACCTGAAACCCGAGCTCTGTTGTTCCCCACCTGTCGTTCAATAATTGCACCTGAGCCCGGCACTGGGCACCAGGGAGTCCCAGAGGAGCCAGGGTGGAGCTGGAAACAACTTCCTGACCAGTTCCTCTGGAAAAAAAAAAACCACAACCCCTTTTGGTGTTTACCAGCAGTGGAGGAGTTTTCCTCTCCTGGTGTTCCAGTTCATCATCCCGGAGAACCTGGCCCCAAAAAGCCAGGACTGAACTCAGCCCCATCACAACCATGGGCTTGTTCCTGCAGCTGCCGGGGTCGGTGAGGGGTTTTTTTGGGGGTTTTTTCCCTCTTTCCCAAGGGTTCCAGAGGCACAGCTGGTGCTGAATCCAGCCCAGGTGGGTATTTTCCACAAAATAAAAAAGTCCTTTTCTGTGGGCAGGTAAATCAAGAGCTCCCTGGGGATGGAGGCTGTGCCCACCCTCCAAAATCTCCCTGCCCAGGCACGAGCTGACTCATTTTCCCATTGAAAAAGGGGCTTTCACTCGGTGGCAAGGGGCAGAAAACTATTTATTTTTTTCCCCCCTTCAAACCGGAAAGGATGACTGAAAACCCACAAAAAATCATTCGGGGACTTCCAAACCGGGGCACTGTCAATCGAGTCGGGCGGCTGAACTCTGTGCCCTCAGCATCACAACACTCCTCCGAAAGCTCTCGATTTGCAAAATCCAGCACCTCAAACCACATTTTCCTGCCCTCCCAGGGAGGTGTCGGGTTTGTGCTGTTCTGTAGGAAAAAGATTCATCATTATTGTTTTGTCGTGCGTGCGATGCTTCCGGGGAGCTCGTGGTGCCTTCACTTATTTTCCACGCAACCGTTGTAGAAGGGGGAGAAACCCATGACCAGCTGCCTGTGGACTTAACAAAAAAATAATCCAAATTCTTTTAAGAGGCTGTAGAACACCGAATAAACACCGGGGTGGAATAAACGCCGACCGCAAATCTTTAACCAGGAAAGGTGATGCGGGTCCACTGGAGAGATTGTTTATTTATCTGTCCTACGAGGTTGGCCGTGAAATATCAGAGGTGAACAAAAGAACTGCTTTGGGAAACTCTGAGAGTAACAGGCGCGGGGTAGGGCTGAGTGTCACCACGTCCCACCTTGGCAGGGGGAGCAGTCAGAACGTGGCCCTGAGGCTCAGGAGAGTTGGGATCTATTTTCAGCTCCGCTTTGGACCTGCTGATTGGCTTCTAATTATTCCACACCTCAGTTCCCCCATCTGCAAAAAAAGAAAAAAAAAAACAAACCCAAGATACCAGCATCCTTTATAAAT
The DNA here is from genome assembly GCF_029207755.1 of Chamaea fasciata. Classification (NCBI taxonomy): domain Eukaryota; kingdom Metazoa; phylum Chordata; class Aves; order Passeriformes; family Sylviidae; genus Chamaea; species Chamaea fasciata. Next base: position 115,900,379 of record NW_027094087.1, on the reverse strand, counting down.
AGCTCTCGATTCTGTTGATGAAGCGCAGTTTATTAATAGCAGTGGTACCTTCTCACACACACACACACACACAAAAAATCATTGTAAATTCACAAATGTCACTCAAATTACGGAATGGTGCGAGTGGCTCTGGAGGAAATAAAGCAGAGGAGGAGCACCAGGCCTGGTTAGATATTAGGGCTCCAGTTTGTTCGTTGCCACAAGAGGGAAGCCAACGCTAATAAAATAACTTTATTTGTGTGCGGTTATTGTGGAGGGTTTTACCCGTTTCAAGGCTGTTGTTTGTCCTCTTTCCTCGGAGCAAACTTGCACTTGATCGTATGTCAAAACCCAAAGAACATTATTCCACATTCCCGTCGGTCAATGTCCTGTGAAATGAATTCCGCGGATTTGCCTGTTTGAATGGCAAATCCATAAACCTGAAACAGAAAGTTGGGACGAAACTGAGCCCGTTGCCCTTGTAGGGAATTTTAAAAAAGGCCTTGTGCAAGTAAGGGGAAGTTTGGTGGATGTGGGGCTTGAGAAAGTAAAGCTGGTGTTTCCCCTCATTCAGGTGAGCGTGAGAAATTAAAGACTTATCACAGACAGAGGTATTTTTAGGAGTTTTTACCCCACAGCAATGACAAATTAATTCAGGAGCTCGTCTGACTCCTGTTCGCAACGTGCTGTGAGCATCCTCTCCGCGGCTTCGTCTGTTAAGGCAAAGCTGCTCTCGCTGGCTCCGCTGCAGAGCACGGGATCTGCAGCTTTTGGGGGATTTGTGGAGCAGGGAGGAACCTGTGAAAGTCACCCTCAGTCAGCTCACACGCTGAAGGCATCACCCTGGTGGGTGGGGATTTGTTGTTACATCTCCGCCTGCAGCCAGACGTTGTAACGTGCCCGGGATTTTGGGGAAAGGGCTGGGGAAGTGCTGAGAGCAGAGCTTGGGCAAAGAGGGGGTTTTGAAACAGTTCCTGTGAAGCTGAACGAAAAAATCATCCCCCAAAGTCCTTCGGTGGATCCCCTCCTGGCTGTCCTCTGGATCTCTGCAAGATAGGAATATTTGGGAGTCGCCGTTCAGGTTTCTGTAGAGCACTGGAACTTTTTTTTTTCCCCTCCTCACAGAGTGGTCAGGCCTTGGGATGAGCTGCCCGGGGAGGGTTGGAGTCACTGTATGTGGGAGTGTTCAGGAGGAGTCTGGAGGTGGCCCTTGGGGACAGGGGTTGGCTGATGCTGGTGGCACTGGGGTGGCACTGGGTGATCCTGAAGGGCTTTTTCCCACCCTGGTGATCCTGGGATTGCTGGCATAGGACAGAGCTCAGAGGTCATAATTCCCGGTGTCTGGAAGTCAGGATTTTTGAGGAATGGCAGCAAAGGGAAGCCAGAGCTGTGCAGAAAACCCCCTCTGGTGAGATCTCCTGTGAAGACCCCGAGGGTGTTCCCTGCAAGTGCAGAGAGGGAATCAGGGCAAGGTTGGGAAAGTCACAGGCAGGGATTGCAGTCCCCAAAGGACATTTGCATAACAAGCTGCTTCGTTAATTCTCTTTTAATATCCTTTAGGAACATTTTTGGCGTTTTGTTCTCCTCCCCTTCGCAGCAGACAGACCTTTAACTGCCGCCCCAAAGACGCTGCCGGGTTTAGAGGAATCGTCCGGCTGAAAAGGGGAAACAGCCAGAAATACTCCCATGGCCCAGGTGGGCAGAGGCCTCTCCCACGTTGCTCAGGAATTCCCACACTCCCATCCCTTCTCCTTCCCCTCTGATGCTGTTTCAGGCCCCAGCCCTCGTGGATCCGGGCATGTGTTTTAACTCTGAGGACATGAGCAGTCACACCGAGGAGATTCACATGACTGAAATCATGCACTCGCATAGGGATTTCCTGAATGAAGGGCATAAAAGGAAACGGCCGGGTTAAAAATAATGCCTGCGTTTCGTCCCTGATGCAATGCCTTTGACACCAGTGGAATTGTACAGGGCTGAACGGGATCCAGCTCCCTCACCTGCCAGTTTCCATTGCCGTGTTTATGGGGAGGGATGAAAGTCAAGCCTGCGCTCGGCTGGGGGAGATTCCGATTCCTTTGTGTCCTTCAGGACAGGATTCTGCCCGCGGAGTTTCAGCAGAGCTGTATCCCCCACGTCCCCGTTCCCAGGGGCGGCTGTGGTGACAAACAGAGCAGGTTTGTCCTGTCACTTCCTTGCTCCTGTCCAGTGGCCTTGTCTTGGTTGGGCTCTTGGCTGCTTCTCTTTGTGTCCTGCACCAGCCCTGCTCTGTATCAGACAGCTGGGAGGTGAACACTGAAATAAAAATGTTTGAAGGCCTTGAAGAAATCAATCTCTCTCTCTTTTCTGTGGCCAGGTGCCCACGGGGGGGTTTTTTTGGGAGTCTTCAGACTCCCAAAAGTGCCACGGTGAGGCCGAACTCACACTCCTGAGCAGGTCCCCCATGTTTTCCTGCAGATCCCCAAAGCGTGTGCCACACCCGCTCCCGGGAATTCCCAGACCCCAAAACTTGGCGAGTGGGGAGAGCCAGGGGGGCAGAAAGCCCACCCCAAACCCCAAGCCCGGCCAGACAACCTCGCTCACCCAGGGCTCCCGAGGGATCTTCGACAGGATCTATCTTTAGTTGGAGAGTGAGTCACATCATTGTGATCCCACTTCACGGTTTGCTGGAGGTATGAGCCAGGCCATGGGACCGCGAGCGCGAGCATCATGGGATGGAGCTGTAAAATTCCACTGCTCCCTCCCCTCCAAAATCCCCTCGCGGAGAGCATCAAGGAGCAAGGGAGCGTGGGGTGTTTTTGGAGGCGTTAAAGCATCTCGGGGCAGCCCTCGGCACGGAGAGGGCAGCGTGGGGAGAGGCAGCAGCGCCGGGGGGCCGGGCGGGGAGCCCACCCAGCGCACCTCTCTCCGCTCACGGGCACGGCTCCGTGTGCCCGCAGTCACGTCCGTGCCACCCTGGCAGCCGCCACGGCACGGCGCGGGGTTTGTTTTTCTGGGTTTTTTGGGTTTTTTTTTTTTTTTTTTTTCGCGGATGCTGCCGCGTTGCTAAGCGACATCGCCAGGCAGGGATGCTCCAGCACGCAGAGCCCGGCTGCCACGGGGTAGCCGGGCTGCTCCCGGGGCGTTTCTGCCGGGAAAAACAATTATATGGATATATATATTCATTTCCTGCTAGCCGGCAGCCGCGGGGAGAGGGGTGCCGCTCGTCCTGGTGGGATGGGAGTCGCGGGGAGCCGCTGGGTGTGTCCATTTTTAGGCGTGATTCCCGGGATGCAAACTCCTGCCGTGCCCCGGGCGCTGGGCAGCTGGGATGAAACGTGAATGAACCACCAGGCGGTGATGGGGATGTGACAGACAGAGCAGTGCCTGTAACACAGAGCCCCGAGCATTTGTTCTTTCGCGGGTTTGTGGGATCACCGAGGCTGGAAAAGCCTCCCCATGGAGCTCAGCTGATCCCCACGTTGTCCCTGAGTGCCACCTCCAGCCCTTCCTTGGGGATGGGCACTCCAAACCTCCCTGGGCAGCCCTTGCCAAATGAAACCCTGCTGCGTGTCCCCCCGTGTTCGTGCACACAAAACCCACAGAGGTTGTCCGGACATCCTGGGACAGCTTTGGGGCCCCTCCACGCCCCGGATCCTCGGATGATCCCACCACAAGCCAGTGGTGATTTTTTTCCGCCTGACGAGCGCGGTTCTGGCGGAGTCTCCCCGCCGAGCCCCCTCCTTGAAATGATTCCACCACCAGCTGTTGCACGCAAAAAGAGAAACCCAGTGCCGTTCTGGAGGAAGCTGAGGGGTTGTTCTAGAAGGCAAAGAGCTGCCAGCCCGGTCCCCAGGGCCACAGCGAAGGTGGCACCTGCAGCGTCCTGTCCCAGGGCGGAGGAGGCCTCTGCGCAGGCCAGGCTTTGAGCACAACCCAAATCCCCACCCCTGAAACGTTCATTTTTTTTTTTTTTTCGGGCAGATCATCGCTGGCAGCAGGTGGTGAGAGGGGAGGGATGCAGAGGAGCTGATAAAAGGCAGCAGGCAGCTCCTGGCACGTGAGCCTGGCTGGGTTTTTCCGCTGCGCAGCAGCGTCGGCCGCGCTCGGGGCGTGAGCCAAGCAGGGGAAGGGAAGCAAGAGAGGAAAACCACACTGGCAGCATCCACAACGGTCTGGGGAGAGAGATCAACAGCTGCCCTGCCCTTGGCTTGCACTTGAAGACGCCCCAGCAGCAGCCAAAACAGGGGCTCGTTTTGCCAGATTTGGGGAGAGCAGCAGTTGGGTTGTGGCTGAGCCCCCTCCTGCCCCAGAGGGTGGAACCAGGTGAATCAGGTACAAGCCTAAAATCATCTCCTCGTTTAGGGATGGATCGGAGTAAAATAGATCAGAGCAGGTTCTGGAGGAGCTGAGCCGCTGCAGTTGGAGGCAGAAAGCGCTCTCGTGGCGCTCAGTGGCGTTTGGCCAAGAGCAGAACAAAGGCAGCCACAGAACTTCCATTTTTCACCAAATTGCAGCAGACCGAGGCAGATTTGGCACTCAAGGCTCAGCCCCTCCCTCGGGCTCCTCGATTTTTTTGTTTGTACAAAAGGCAAATTTAATAATTTAATCGTAGGAGAAGATGCTCAGAATTTGCACCGGGTGCAGGAAATCCGCAGAACACTTTGGAGGGAAAACCACTGCTACGGCCACAGAAAATTCATCCTTCAGGCACAAGGGCCAGCTACAAGTCCTGGGTTTGCAGCTTTTTTGTTTTGTCAGGTGAGATAAAAAAAGAATATGGTCTGTCTTTTTAAATTTTTTTTTTTTTAAACTTTAATTGGAATGATTGCCCAGATAGATTTGCAGCGAGATATTTCCTCCACAGAACACTTCAGGAAAAAGCAGCGACAGTAAAACACGAGGGGTAGGGAAAACGTGCAGAATTTCAATGTGAGTTTGCAAATCTTCCTGTCACTTCATGAAGGACGGAGCTGTGAGTGTGGGGAGGTCCTGGAATTGATTATCCAGGAAAATTTTTGGATTTTTCATCCCTGGAAGTGTCCAAGGCCAGGTTGGAGCGGCCTGGGACAGTGGAAAGTGTCCCTTGCCCATGACAGGGGGTGGAATTGGATGAGCTTTTAGGTCCCTCCCAAGCCAAACCTTGTTTGATTCCATGATTAATACAAATGATGACTTATCCCAGCTCTTCCAGAGGGCTGAGAGTCATCACGAGGAAAACTCAGAGGAGAAATTGCTCCTTCACCCCCAAACGGCACCAAAAGCAGCGCAGAGAGGAGAGCAGTGTTCATCCGGGCAGAGGTAAAAAAAAGAAACAGGATGATCTCTAATGAAAATTGGAACTAAAACCCAGCCCGAGGGTGTTTCCTCCCTGCGTTTCATGGTAAATACCCCTCGGTTTTCAGTATCATTAATAATCTGCTTATTACAGCTCCTACTGAGCAGTAGCCCCACCTACTTTTGTCTCAGTTTCACGGGCACGTCCCAGCAATTTGCCAGCTGGAGGTTGTGCTCAGAGCTGGAAATAACTGTATCATCATTTCATTAGCACCTGGCTGGGGGGAGAGGATCCATTAATCCGGCTCTGGAGGCACCCACTGGGAGAAATGAGGGAGGAGGCCCACTACAAACTCTCCTGGAGTGAAAGGGAAGCTGCAATTATTTCTTGACATTTTTCTACTTCCTCAAACAGATCACCGCAGCTGCTCTTTTTTTCCCCCACCTCCTCCCTCTTCCATTTATTTGCAAGAAATAAGGTTTGATTGTTTGTTTCGTGCTACAAGAGATGTCACAGCCTCCTCTTTGCTCCAGGTGACTCAGGGTCAATGCAATCTTAAAAAAACCCCAAAAAACCCAACTCCAACAGAACAAACTTGCCGCAGATAAATCCCCAGGGAGCGAATCTGCTGCTGTTCTCCCTTCCAACACGATTTTGCATGCTTCCCTTTCCTTTGTATCCAGCCTGGGTGGATAAGGAAAAAGTCAGCTTGTCCTTTAGCTCTGCTGCTGAGGCCTGGATGTGGGAGGTGTTCTCGGATAAAGGAATTTCTGTGCCGGGAATAAAAGGAGCTGATCATTCCAAGGCACTAGAAAGTCTTCTCAAACCGATTTGGACCGCGGGGATCATCTCCTCAGACTTCCTGCAACATTCAGGCCCTCAAATCCAGGTCCAAATCCCTCTCCCCACCCTCTGAGAGGTGTTGGAGCTCTAAAAGACGCTCTGACCATCCGCTTTTTTACGCTCATTTAAAACCCGTGCCTTGGATTCTGCCTTTGGATTTGCTGGGGCACAGTAGCCAGGCCCAGGTTTGCTCACCAAGACATCCACCAAGATTTATGTCAAACGTCGCCAGAAGCAGGCTCACATTTATAACTTTTATTAATATATTTCTTTAATATATTTAGAATCACGGAGTACATTTAGAATCACTGAAGGGTTTGGGTTGTAGGGACCTTAAGGACCCTCTAATTCCAAGCCCCCTGCCATGGGCAGCGATGGGATTCATAGATCAGCTTGCTCAGGGCCCCATTTACTTGGAATTCTACATATTTATATTTATATTTATATTTATATTTATATTTATATTTATATTTATATTTATATTTATATTTATATTTATATTTGTATTTACTTGGAATTCTACTGAAACATTTTTTTGTGCCTGTATTTCAAATCGCAGTGAATTGAAAAATGACTCCAAAAAAAAAAAAGATTTCATTTCTGTGGTGTTTTCAATCTTAGTTTATTTGAAGAAACACTCCCCTGAAGCAGAGAAGAAAAAGAAATCAGGATTCTTAATTTCTTTTTTTATTTTTTTGGTAGATGTAGACATTTCTAGACGTTTTTCCTTTTTTTTTTAAAATGAGGGGAAAATGAAAACAAAAATAGTATAACTCCTTCCTTTATCCAGTCATTTTTAATAACAGAGCCCTAAAATCTGGTTTGGAAAGAGGGAAGATGCGTTACAGAAATATCTCAGCAGGCTTTTTTTTTTCTTTTTTTTTTTTTTTTTTTTTTTTTTTTTTTTTTTTTGCCCTGCTCCTGGCCCAGCGACAGGAACACCCTCCTGAATATTTTTCCAGCCCATGGAATGCTGGTTGATGGCTGGTTTTGAGACCCTGGGCCAATTTTTGTCTGTCCCTTGCACTCCTGTCCCTATCGGAGCCACCCGACGGGACCAAACCACGAGGGAGGAACGCACCAGAAAATTCAGGGATGGACAAACAGCCAAGGAAACCTCCCTGCCTGAGGCTTGTGCTGCTCAGGGCTGCCACAGGAGCTCCTGGCTGGCAAAAAAAATTAAAAAATATCTGTAGTTGCAGCGTGGGGGAGTAACAGGAGCCAGGTTTTGATGTTCCCCTTGTTGTGTGCAGGGTGACGCCGGCGCTCAGGTGTAACCCGAGCCCAGGAAAGCGATGCCAACGTGTCACTGTGCTCCCAGGGACTCCTCAGCCCTGGAAACGTCCCGGAGTCGAGGCTTCTTCCTGTGTTCTGGCTTTGGAAAAAAAGGCAGAGTTTGACCCTGAGCTCGTGGGGCTCCGGGGGTGGAGGTGGTCCCAAGGATCCACAGGGAGTTGTGATCCTTGGAGCTCTGAAACTGGAGAAGGGCTCCAGGAGTGAATCCATGGCTTAATTCACACGGGAGTTGCTGTCTTGCAGCTCTGTTCAGTGTGTTGGGAGGACAGACAAGGGGACAGAAGTTCCGGCTCCTTGCCCAGGCTCCTGTCACACAAACGAACTAGAATTTGTTCCGGCTTCTCGTCACGGACTCCCCTGGATGAGTTTGGGGGTTCTCTTCGCTCCTTGACAGGTCACTGAAATTCCTGTAAGGTTCTGCCTGAGGGTGGAGGGATCCTCTGCATCTTCCTGGCACAGAATCCCCAAATCCCTGAGGCTGGAAAAGCCCTCCCAGCCCAGGCAGTCCCACCTTGTCCCCAGCCCGGAGCCCTGAGTGCCACCTCCAGGTGCCACCTGCAGGGACGGGCACTCCAGAGCTCCCTGGGCAGCCCCTGCCAAGGCCTGAGCACCCTTTCCATGGGGAAATTCCTGCTGAGCTCCTTCCTCTCAGCTGTTTCCATCTTCTCCCACAGCTTGTGTTTGATGAACCTTTTCGGAGGATTTGGTTTATCTTTGAAACACCTTTCAAACCACTGCAGTGGTACCAACAACAACAGCAACAACAACAACACTAATATTAAATAATTAATATTTATGAGTTGCATCTTTTACTTCACTAAACAGTTCCGAAGAGCAAGTCCCAGGAAACGGGGCTGGGAAAATCTATTTGCTCATCAGTCCCTGTCAGTGCTGAGCTGCTTCTCCACGGGATATTGTCAAATGCTTTTTCCAGCTGATGTTCGACTGGCCAGATGAAACATTCCCGTGGAAGGGGGGAGTGGGTATTGCAAGAATTGCTGAGAATCCCTCCCCCCGACTGAGCTCTGCTGCCCCTGTGAAGGTGCCAGCAAAGGAAAACCAACGCAGAGCACCATAAAATCACTGGCCAGAGGTTTGGAATAACAGCTGAGGGGAAGGAGAAGGACAAAGACCCCCGTTGTGGGTGGCATTTTTCCAGTCTTTAAATTTAAACAGGGTTAATTTAGAAAGTTCTAGAATTGCCATATCTGTTTCCAGGGGGGAAAAAAAAAAAAAAAAAAAAAGCCTGGATTTCTCAATCAGCTCAAATGTCCCTGGCCATATGTATTGGCATTGAGACTCCTCTTTCCACACAAAACTAACCCCAGGATTAGGAACACCAGTAATTATTTGTTCAAAGTGAAGTCTAGAAATAAACCTCATCGGGATCCAAATCTTGTTAAATATTTTGTGGTGCTGCTGGACAGAAGGAAGACATTTCAGATTTGTAGTTATAATTAACTATTAGGACGGAGAAAACACTCCCAAAGTTTCCTTCTCTTTTTTTTTTCTCTCATTTTTTCAGGGACTTTTATGTGGGCAAATCCTACGGCTGGAGAATTGGAGAGAATATTTGGAAGAGTGACGGGAGTTAAGAAATGGAATTGTTCAAGTGCTGATTAGATGTAAATTGTCATACAGGAAAACAGGGAACACTGGCTGCTAACACAGGTCAAACTTTTTGAGTTTTGAGATTTGAACAGGATTTTAAGAGAATCTCTTTATTTGCAACAGAATCGGAAGAGTTAAAATCTGTCACTGAAGTTGTTTCATGAGAGTCCAGTGGCATGGGGATGGAATCACTGCAGCAGGATCCACAGGGGGTTTCCAAGGGGATGGAATCACCCCGGCGGGATCCACAGGGGGTTTCCAAGGGGATGGAATCACCCCGGCGGGATCCACAGGGGGTTTCCAAGGGGATGGAATCACCCCGGCGGGATCCACAGGGGGTTTCCAAGGGGATGGAATCACCCCGGCGGGATCCACAGGGGGTTTTCAAGGGGTACAAAGTGGAGAACAGAGGTTGCAGTGAGCCAAGGGGGCAGAGCCTGCCGTGCCTGTTTGTGGAATTTGGGTTTTGGCAGAATGTTTTGTTGGTTGATGGGGCTTTTCTGCTCATTCTGAAGAGGACTACATCTACATCTATCTATATCTATATCTATATCTATATCTATATCTATATCTATATCTGTATCTATATCTATATCTATATCTGTGTAGCTATATCTGTCTACACCTATATATTGATATCTGTATATTGATATCCATATATCTACATATCTCTATAGCTATATCTGTATCTGTGTTTAATCTATGTCTCTATATCTCTGTATCTACATATCCATATTTATATCCAAATATCTATAGGTAGATTTAGCTGTATCTGTGTGTCTATATCTCTTATCTATATCTGCATCTATATATTCATATCTATATCTATATCTATATCTATATCTATATCTATATCTATATCTATATCTATATATCTATATTGATATAGCTGTGTCTATATCTCTATATCTCTATATCTCTATATTTCTGTATCTCTATATATTTCTACATCTCTCTATCTCTATTTCTATATCTATATCATCTATATGTCTCTGTCTCTGTGTCTATTTATCAATATCTACATATCAATATCTGTAACTATATCCCTCTACATATCCATATTTATATCTATATTGATATATCTGTATCTCTTTATCTTTATAGCTCTATGTCTGTGTCTATATATCTAGATACACATACATCTATAAATCTATATATCTAGACACCTATGTATCTATGTCTCTCCATATCTCTATATCTTTATCTTTGTATCTCTATATCTTTATATCTATATCACCTATATCGATTCTATCTCCATATCCATCTCCAGAGCAGCAGCAGCCTCTGTGCAGGGAGTGTTCTCCAAGCTGTGCCGAACTGGCGTTCGTGGCTTTCCACCTTCTCCCAGGTCACCAGCTCCCCCCTTATAACCCCCCTGCCGAGGCCTCTGCAGCTCCTCTGTTCCCTGCTTTCCTGGAAGATGACGGAAGAGACCTTTGGAGTTTCCAAATGGATGAGGCCCTTGGAATCACGGGGGAACCAGCCCTGCGATTTTAGCCTTTGCTCAGGAACACGGCTGCCTCGCCCCTTCCCTCCCCTCCCTCCCTCACATTTTGTAACCTGCCTTTCACAAATGCCACCAGGAGCAAGGGATGATCCCTTTTAGTTCCTCCTCCGAGGCCAGGAAATGACAGCTGACTCAAACCTTTCTGGTCCTCGTCCTCTCTGACAGCAGCTCGGACTGGGTGACGATCGTTTAAATTATTCTGGTTGTGACTAGCCCTGGACAGTTCTGACATCAAGGCGTTCTTTGGCAGCTCTCAAACGCTTCTCAGAGCAAGAGGGTGGAAAATCTGTTGGAATGAACCCAGAGGAGCTGCTGGAGCCAGGCTGGGAGAGCTGGGGGTGCTCCCCTGGAGAGGAGAAGCTCCAGGGAGAGCTCCGAGCCCCTGGCAGGGCCTAAAGGGGCTCCAGGAGAGCTGCAGAGGGACTGGGGACAAGGGATGGAGGGACAGGACACAGGGAATGGCTTCAAAGTAGGATTGGATGGGATCTTGGGAATCAGGAATTGTTCCCTGGCAGGGTGGGGATGGAATTCCCAGAGCAGCTGGGGCTGCCCCTGGATCCCTGGAAGAAAAGATGCAAGTGCCCATTCCTACAGTTCAGCTACAGAAGTGAAAGAGGAAACAATTGGTTGGTTTGATTAGAATTCATATTCCTGTTATTCCTGCCGGCAGTGACAGGAATTTATCCTGCCCTCACTGGGAGCAGAAAGAGGCCACTATCCCTCTCTGCTTTTCTGTTATCACTTTATCACCTTACCAATACATCGACGACTTCGTTGGAGATTTCACAGCACAACTCACAGGAATTCCCAGAGCTGTTTTCTGGAAATGACTAAAACAAACCTCAGCAAGAAAGTTGACACAACATGTTTTGGTTGGTTTTTGTTTTTTTTTTTTTTAGTCACAAAATCTTGCCAGGCACCAATTGATTTTTTTTTTTTTTTTTTTTTTTTTTTTTTTTTTTTTTTTTAAAAAACAAGAATTGCTCCAGATTAAACAAGAAAAGAGACCAAACCACCCAGGGTTTGCTTGTTTTGGACACTGCTCTTGCAGAGGTGTAGCTGGTGAGCATCCTGCCGCTTTGATCAGTTGAACAGAGAAAACAAATTGCGAGTTCACAATTTATTCTGCCAGCTGCCCAGGCAATTATTTGAAGCTCCTTAGTTCACCTGACCTTTAAAACTTACTTTAACGCACAATCACATCTGATCAAGTGGAGTGTTAAGGTCAGTCCTTGCTCTCAGAGCAAAGCAGAGCCAGCCTGTTGTGCAAGCAGAGCTGGACATTTAAAGGATATCATTGATCTGCAATTGCAAGAGAAGATGACTCAAAAAAAAAAAAATCAAAAACTAAAGGTGATGTGGATTTAAATCGTGGTTTAGAGCCAAGAAAAGGCCAAAGAGATGAAGTGCTGCCATTTGGGCCCCCCATGGTCACTTAAACTCAGCTCTGAGAAAATTAAACCTGCAGAAAACGTGTGCAGGATGTGGTGGAATATTCCGTGTTCCCAGGCTGGAATGCCGTTGGAAAGAGCACATTTCGGCCCTGTGGAACACCTGAAGTGCTTTTCAGACATGACTGAAGCCAGGTCTAATGGCCAGGGGCGAAATGTTCCCCTTGTTCCACTCCCTGCTTCGCCGTCAGATTAAACTCCCACGGACTTCATGGACAGTTTGTCTTGATGGAATAATAACTGGATAAACCTCAAGGTCGGACTCAGACAATGGCCCTGTGATCCACCCAGATACAGTGACTCCTTGGGCTGTTCAGGGGACAAAAAAAAAATAAAAAGCCTGTTTGGGTTGATTTTATCTTCGAGGAGAAAGATTTGGCCCTTCGGCAGCTGCTGCTGTGAGAATGTTCCACTCCTGTCCGTGTTGGGATTCCAGCTCAGGACCTTGGGGTGTTCTTCCCTTGGAGATGTGGAAGCTCCAAGTGTGGCGGAGGGACATGGAAGTGCCTTGACCTTGGCTCGCAGTGGTCCAGTGACAGCAGAGATGTTGGGCTTGACCAGGAGGGAAGCCAAAAATCTGTTTGCTGCAAGGCCTGTGGTGGATTCCAAAGGCTGGACCAATCCTAAATCTCACCGATCCCCCTTCTTTGATTTATCAAGGAAAGAACAGCTTGTAGGGAGTAAAACATTATCTGTTTGTTTCCACTCCGTGTCCAGTGATACCAATTACACCTGGGATGAAATCTCCTTAAGGATGAGAGCTGGACCTGCCCCAGCCCAGCCCATCCTGTGCTCTGGGCTGATCCCACAGCTTGGGGATCAGGGAAGGGATTGGGATCAGGAAAGGGATTGGGATTGTGTCCCTGGCCCCCCTCAGGTGAGGCCCCACCTGCAGAGCTGCCCCAGCCCCGGGGCCCAGCACAGGGAGGACGTGGAGCTGCTGGAGAGAGCCCAGAGGAGGCTCCAGGATGAGCAGAGGGATGGAGCAGCTCTGCTGGGAGGAAAGGCTGGCACAGCTGGGATTGTTCAGCCTGGACAGGAGAAGCTTTGGGCTGAGCTCAGGGTGGCCTTGCAGGGCCTGAGGGAGCCCCAGGAAACCTGGAGAGAGACAATTCCCAAGGCATGGAGGGACAGGACACAGGGAATGGCTTCACCCTGAGAAATGACAGGTTTAGAGCAGATATTTGGAAAAATTCTCCTCCCTGGCACAGGGTGCCCAGATTTGCTGGGGCTGCCCCTGGATCCCTGGCAGTGCCCAAGGCCAGGCTGGACACTGGGGACAGTGGGAGGTGTCCCTGCCATGGCAGGGGTGGCACTGGAGGAGCTTTAGGTCCCTTCCAACCCAAACCAGTCTGGGATACCCAGCACAGAGGCTCCTCTTTTTCCCCCATTTTTGGAATTCAAGCACCTCGCAGACCTGGTACCTCCCTCCAGAGAGCAAAATCCCCAAGCCCTGGTTCCAGCCTGGTGTTTTCAGGGCCCTGGGTAGGTGCAGCACATCCTTGAGGTGCCCGAGCACGGTCAGACTCTGAAAGGGCTTAATTTTCACTCTGACAGCGCAGGAAATTCACTGACCTATCAACCCCTCCTCTTCCCCCTCGAAACAAACCACAAAATGCTCTACATTCCCCCTGCCTCACTTTTCTGAAGGAATGTTTTTACTCCTAGGTGCCCGTGATTCTCCTGCTGCAGCTTTGGGCTTCTTCTCAGCCTTGTCCAGCTCACCTTGGTCAGCTTTTTTTCCAACTTTGGACAGCCTGGACCCCACCCGGCTACCAGAGTTTTGTCCATCTGTTTGTGCCTTTTTCAGGAGACCCGGGAATTCCCCTCGCTTTAAGACCTTTAATTAGCCAAGAGTGATAATTTGGATTTTTGCTTCCTTTCCACGCCTCAGAGCATTTCCCAACCCAAAGCAGGAGAAACCAGCCTCGCACAGGCCTCGTCTGAGGGGATAAGGGTGGATTGAAAACTGGGGGGGACCTCAGGGGTGGGGATCGGTGGCAGAAATTCCATTTGGACGCCGATGTGATGCCTTGGGATGGTTGACCTGAAACAGAGACTGGACAGAGCCGGAGAATAAAGCAGAGATTTATAAAAAGGCCTTTAAGGACACACCTTGGGCAGGACAAGAGCCTGGCCAGGGCTGCACCCAAGGTGGACACAAAATGGTCACAAAATGGTCACAAAATGGTGACAAAATGGTCACAAAATGGACACAAAATGGACAAATGGTCACGAGGTCTCACACTTTTATCAGTTTTGGTCCATTTGCACGTTGGGGTTGAATTGTCCAGTCCCAGCTGCAGGTGATGCAGTCCCATCCTTCTTGTTTCCTCCCCTCAGCCCACCCTTGTTTGTGCTTTGGGGCCTGAACACTTGTCCCAGCTGTCCTTGGTGTGCAGCAGGAGAAGGATTTGTTTTGTGTCCCTGCTGTGTGCAGAGCTGAGTGACGCTGACTGTGAGCTCAGAGCTGCACCCCTGGGCACCGCAGAACCTCAAATACACCAAAGATAAAACTTGAAGCATCAGTGGAGTGCCAGGGGTCAGCACCAGGTCCAGTCCTGCTCAGGGCCATCATCCATGGCCTGCCAGGAGGGGACAGAGGGGCTCTGGTGCAGCAGGAGGGAGGAATGGGCTGGCCAGGACGTCGTGCAGCTCAAAAGAGAGTGGAAAAAAACCAAGGAAGTCTGGCACCAGGAGAAGGAAACATGTTCCAGAACCTTCTGGAGAACTTCTGCCTGGGCAGCTGAAGAGGACCCGGAGGTGCTGGTGGGTGCCGGGGTGACCATGAGGCAGCAGCCAAGGGGGGACTGGGCTGTGCCAGGAGGATGCCAGAAGGTGAGGGAGGGGACCCTTCCCCTCTACACACCTGGAGCAGCCCAGGAATGGCCCGAAGGTGGTGGAAAGGATGGTCGTGTCTCCTGTGGGGAAGGACGGGGAGAGCTGGGACCGTGGGAAGGCTCCAGGGTCTCATCCATGCCCATGGATACTGCAGGGAGGGCAGAGGGCCAGGGCCAGGCTCTGCGCCCAGTGCCAGAGCTGGCGGCACGAACGGGAACTGAGGAGATTCCCTGGAACACCTGGGAACACTTTTTCCCTGTGAGTGAAAAGCCCAGGGTGCCCAGAGGAGCTGTTGGCAGCTTTCCATCCCTGTAGCTACTCAAAAACCACCTGGACACAATCCTGGGCAAGCAGGGGGCCTGGGCCAGGTGCTCTTCCCACCTCAGCCCCCTCTGATCCCGTGACAAAGCGCCAGGATTGATTTCCCAGCCCTTTATTGTCGCAATAAACGTCCCAGCCCTTGCCAGCCCACGGAGAACTCCGGAGCCGCACAACGGTGCCTGGAAACAAGCCGATATTTCCCAAACTGCCCTGGACGAACGCCGCGGGTCACCTCACATCGGATAAACATTGCCACACGTGCAGGTGTACGGCCAAACGTGAGGGAATTTATTTCTCCCCCGAACGAGGAAGGCTTGCTCGATGAATTCATCCGCAGTGAGTCACGAGGGAAATGGAAGCAATTGCTCACCGTTTCGTGTCATAAAAGCGGCAAGCGGAGATTTATGGATAACTGAAGACCTGCTGCTTGATAGCGGGCAGCCATCAAACGCCGCCAGGGTGCCACCGTTTGTGTCCCCTGGGGAGGGACAGCCCTTCCCAAGGTGTGGATGCCTGGCAGTGCCACCTGCCAAGGGACACAATGGGCTGGGGAAAGCTGAGGGGAGAGATCCCCTGTCCCACTGTGACAGGCAGAGGTGACACTGGTCCCCGGTTTGTCCCTGAGGTGCTGGGCTGCTGCCATCACAGCCAGAGCCCTCTGCTCTTCCCACCGCTTTGGATCCTCTGGTTTCGGCTACAGGGGACAGCAGGAAAGGGTTTGCAAGGATACTGAATTCCCAGCAGGGTCATGAAGATGAGAAACTGGAGAGAGGGAAGGTCGGCTCAGCTTCTTGCCTGGAGAGGAGAAGCTTTGGGCTGAGCTCAGGGTGGCCTTGCAGGGCCTGAAGGAGCCCCAGGAAACCTGGAGAGAGACAATTCCCAAGGCACGGAGGGACAGGACACAGGGAATGGCTTCAAACTGAAAAATGACGGGTTTAGATCAGATATTGGGAAAAATTTCCTCCCTTGCAGGGTGGGGAGGTTCTGGAATAGAATTCCCAGAGCAGCTGTGGCTGCCCCTGGATCCCTGGCAGTGCCCAAGGCCAGCTTGGACACTGGGGACAGTGGGAGGTGTCCCTGCCGTGGCAGGGGTGGCACGGGGTGGGCTGTGAGGTCCCTTCCAATAAAACCAGTCTGGGATTCCATGAACATCACCCCCAAGGGCAGGCAGGCAGAACTCAGGGATTTGTTTGTATGACAATGAGCATTTTAAGGCTGATCAGCCCCAGCACAGCTCTGGACGAGCTGCATTCCAGGCTGCTTGACAGGAATCTTAGGGAAAGGTGCTGGGAATTGGTTTGGATAGAGGATAAAGGGCAAAAAATGGCAGAACTATTGATTTATAGAATGGTCGGGGTCGGAAGAGATGTTAAAGCCCATCCCATTCCACCCCCTGCCATGGGCAGGGACACCTTCCACTATTCCAGGTTGCTCCATTCTGGCCTTGGACGCTTCCAGAAAACCTGGCTTCATTCACACCACACTTGGACAATAACCCGCGGAATTTCCCCCTGCGATCTTTTCCTTGTCCATGCTCAGTTTTCCTAAACCAGAGATTTACCTCAGGGCTTCAAGGAGCTGAACTTCAGCTCATTCCCTGGATCTGTGTTCAGTCTTTCCTGATGCTCACGGGAGAACAACGGAGGGACTTGTAACAAAAATCTGGAGCCTTTTGAGGAGTGCCCAGGAGAGAGCTCTTGTTTCCCTCACAACCTGAGCGTTCCCAGATCCCGAATCCTAAATTCTGCCCACACTGGCACCATCGTTTTTTTTTTCCTACAAGGAATGTTTGCCTTCCGGGCTGGGTGTTGGGGCTTGATGGACACGTTGCCTCATCCGTTGTGGCAGAGCCTGCGCCTCTGCCAGCATCTTCTCCCAGAAATACTCCAAACATCCAACGTGCCCGACACGCACCAGAGCTGCGTCAAAGAGGTGACGTAGGGAGAAAACGCGGCACGGTGCCCGTGGCTAAGGACGCCTTAATCACATCCCCGAAACACCCAGGAAACGTTTTGAGGTCTATTATCTAACCCTGCTATGAATAAAGATTTATTTTTTTCGCGTTGAGCGTCGTCCTTCCCGTTGGAGGGCAGAGCGCCGGGGCAGTGGAAATTTTCCTTCTCGTCTTCTCCGGCTGTTTCAAACGAATCCGCACTCTGGTCTTTCAACACGGATTACTTCAGTAGTTGCCCTCAGGAAGCTTCTTTAAGCAGAAACTTACGCTGTGCTTATGTTTTATTTGCAAATTCCAAGGACTTCTGCTGGTTTCCAGCAGGTCAAGGGAGATGATTCCAACCCTGGGCCCCCTCAGGTGAGGCCCCACCTGCAGAGCTGCCCCAGCCCCGGGGCCCGGCACAGGGAGGACGTGGAGCTGCTGGAGAGAGCCCAGAGGAGGCTCCAGGATGAGCAGAGGGATGGAGCAGCTCTGCTGGGAGGAAAGGCTGGCACAGCTGGGATTGTTCAGCCTGGACAGGAGAAGCTTTGGGCTGAGCTCAGGGTGGCCTTGCAGGGCCTGAAGGAGCCCCAGGAAACCTGGAGAGAGACAATTCCCAAGGCATGGAGGGACAGGACACAGGGAATGGCTTCAAACTGAGAAATGACGGGTTTAGGTGGGATGTTGGGCAGAAATTGTTCCTTGGGAGGGGCTGGGATGGAATTCCCAGATTTGCTGTGGCTGCCCCTGGATCCCTGGCAGTGCCCAAGGCCAGGCTGGACACTGGGGACAGTGGGAGGTGTCCCTGCCATGGCAGGGGTGGCACTGGGTGGGATTTAAGGTCCTTCCCAACCCAAACCATCCAGGGATTCCGTGATTCCCCACTAAAACTGAGGGAAGGAGGCAATGACTTTGTTGCTGTGCCTTTTCCCAGAGAACACGAGGTGTTGTTTGGTCCCAGCCTGTGGAATTCCCTCACTTCAGGAGCTTTAATCGGCCAAGAGTGCTGATGTGTAGTGCTTGAATTTAAGTGCAGAACACCATAAAAACCAGCAGGAGATTGGGAATTCTGGGTGCTTCATCCAGGAGTGAGGATCGAAAACCCAAAGGGAGAGGCTGGGGAAGAGAGAGGAGCCTGTGGGGTGGTGGTGTTGTCCCCTGATCCCAGCGAAGGGGAGGATTTCTGGCTCTCACTGAGGACGAGTTGGCTCTGCCGGTTAATTTCTAACAGGAATGAATGAGTGGGTGAAAGAACAACAAACACAAATGTAAAGCGAGCAATATTAAAGAAATGAAACGTTCCACTTTGTGGCTCCCCGAGAGGACCTGGGGGAATTGCAGAAAAGCAGGATTGAAAGGCAATGGGAGTTTCTAGCAGAGTAAATACAAATTAACGTTAAAACTACAGTGAAATTCCCAAGGAATTTTATTTTGCATCCACAGGAAAACCAGGGTAATTCATCACCTTTAATGATGTTACAACGAATCTTGGCATGGGTTGAAATGCTTCCCTGTTTTAAGAGCAGGAGAAAAATGTTTACCATGAACACTAAATATGGACATTAATCACTGTGTCTTTAATGCCAGGACAAAACTACTTTCATGCTGCGAGGGTTCAGCTCATTGTTGTAATATTTAGGGTGAATAGACTGACTGAGGCGAGTCTGAAATTCCTGAACAGCTCATGCAGCTGAGGCAGAGCTGCAGAGAAAACCTCAGACCTCTTGAAAATGTTTGAAAATGTTTGGGCAGCCTGAGCTGCTGCTGCTCAGTTTTCATGAAGCTCAGCTAGAAAAGGGTTGGAGGAGCAAGAAATGGAACGCGAGGCGAGGTGAGAGTGATTTCACAAAATCTTTTGGGGCTGAGGCACAAGGAATGACATTCCCAGAGTCACATTTGCTCTGGCTGGGAAGGACAACACAGCCTCTGGGTCGATGGGTGCAATTTTCCCAGCTGGAAGAGCTGGGAGAGAGCTCCGAGCCCCTGGCAGGGCCTGAAGGGGCTCCAGGAGAGCTGGAAAGGGACTGGGGACAAGGGATGGAGGGACAGGACACAGGGAATGGCTTCAAAGTAGGATTTGATGGGATCTTGGGAATCAGGAATTGTTCCCTGGCAGGGTGGGGATGGAATTCCCAGAGCAGCTGTGGCTGCCCCTGGATCCCTGGCAGTGCCCAAGGCCAGGCTGGACACTGGGGACAGTGGGAGGTGTCCCTGCCATGGCAGGGATGAGCTTCAAGCTCCCTCCCAACCCAGGGAATTCCCAGATTCTGTGATCCCTGAGTGTCCCTGCTCAGGGCTGGGGGTCCTGGTGATCCCTCATTCCCAACACGTGGCTCCCCCCAGAGCTCACCTCCCGCAGGGGTGTTGGAGAGGCTCCTCTCCTGCTGGGGTGGTTTTGTTTAGGGGAAGCTGCCCTGCCAGGAACATGCCCAGATCCGCCTGTTTACATTTGGAAGCTTCTGGGGCTCTTTCCAAAGTCCACTGAAACCACTGGGAGTCTTCCCGTTTACTCCAGCGAACTCGGACGGCGCTGTGCATCAACAGAAACTGAGATTTACCCGGGCTCTGCCACCTCTTCCTACTCCTTCCCTTTCCCTGGCGTCTCCTCTCCCTCCTCCTCCTCCTCCTCCTCCTCTCCCCGTGACAGCATCACCACCAAAAACCAGAAAGGTTTGACCAAGATTGGTGATATCAGTGACATTTAAAACCAACGAGAAATCAGGAGCCTCCTCTCATCCCGGGTTTTGTAATCCCCCTGATTATCCAGGTAACGGGGGGCAGGAGCCAACCTTATCTCAACCTGTCCAGGGTGTTAATGCAGGGACTAGAAAATGAATGATCCCATTGCATCTGCACGTTTTCCTGGCTGGCTGAGGGGCTGGAATGTCGTGTGTTCTTCACTGGATTTCTTCCATCCGTCTTCTTTTGTTTGGTTTTGGTTTTTTGTTTGGGTTTGGTGTGGTTTTTTTTTTTGTTTTGTTTCGTTTTGTGTTTTTTTGTGGTGTTTTGTTGGGTTTTTTAAAGGTAAAATGGGTGACTTTTTGCAACACAATTGGCCGAAGGAAAAAAAAAATTACCAGGCAAATAAACAGAAGTAGGAAAAGGGCAGGGAGATGAAGCTTCATTTCAACATTTTTGGATGCTGCGAGTTCAAGGCTCTGAGCTTAATCCAGGCTGTAGAATCGTGGAATGGTTTTGGTCAGAAAGGACTTTAAAGATCACGGGCAGGGACAACTTCCACCGTCCCAGGTTGCTCCAGCCTGGCCTTGGACATTTCCAGGGATCCAGGAGCAGCCGCAGCTTCTCTGGGAAATGTGGAGGAGATGCTGGAGCCATGGAGAGGCTTTGGAGAAGGGGACCAGTGAGGCTGACAGAGCTTCTTGTGCCTCAGCCTGAGGATTCCTCCACTTTTTCAGCCCTTGGGATCCTTTGGCCTTCCCATGGGTCCCGTTTCTCCCGGCTGGTGAGGGATGGGGATGTTTTATGTCCTGAAACAGGAGTTTTATCTGCCCCAAGGGGCTGCCTTCAGGCCACGGCAGCAGAAGTGACCCTGGCATGGGCTGTAAGACACGACACTGGCTTGGAGCCGCCTTTGTCCCTGCCCTGGTGGCCCCTCTGCTGTGCCCAGGAGTGGAGGAGCTCAGGAATTTGGGCCAAGAATCCCTGGAGAAAGAGAGACGTTTGAGAGAGTGAGAATTGTGATCAGAGCTGCATGGTTTTAATCAAATCCTCCTTACAAGGACTTGCAAAGACCAACGGCCGGCGTGGTGTGATCCTGAGCTGAGGATTTTGTTTAACTTAGTGGGGATGTCCCGGGAGCAGAGCTTTGGGAATTGGATAAAATTCAGCAGATCTGGAGGAGCTCTGTTTATGTGTGTGTGTGTGTGTGTGTGTAAATCCCGGAGTTCTTGGGCTGAGCCAGCTGGGGGCTGCAAGGGCCTCATAAACTGTAGATTATCCTGATCTTATTCCAGCACTTCTTATCCTAAGAGTGGCTTCTTTCTGAGTCACTTCTAAATATCATCTGAATTGTTGGTGCAGATCTATCCAAATGTTTCTGCTGTTTACGCTAATCTTCGCCCCATGGTTTTCAGCCCTGCCTTCCTGGAATTAGGAACCTGACTCACGGCAATGCTCCTGCCTCACTTTTTTATTTGCTCACATGAAGTCAAGCAGGTTTGCAGGACCAATGGAAAGGGTTAATTAGATCCTCCCTATCACCACCAGGCTGTAAAAACTTGATAAATAGGCTTGAGGACGAAAAAGGGAAGAGTTTTTCCTAACTTAAAGCAAGAGCTTGTGACTTATCACAGCTTATTCCCTAAAAAAAACCGCCTTGGGGAAAGGGTGCTTCCCCCCCCAGCGCACGGCATCGCCTCAAACGAGCATTTATGTTTTTCATCAGCAGCTCCCTTAAATTTTTAACCAACCTTTGGCAGCTGCTTTCATGTTCCCAAGCGTTTCATCAATGTTTCAGCAAAGCGTCACATTTCCCAAGGCACGGCTTTTTGCCACACGTGTGGGAGCACCTCGGGATCCTCCAGCGCAGGCAGGGGAGGATGGGGATGTGTGAGGGATGCAGGGATCCAGGGAAAGCCACCTGCGGGCAGCCTGGTGGAGGTGAAGCCCCCTCAGAGCTGCTGCAGCGGGAGCTCAGGAGTTTTCCCTGCCGCAGGGTGGAAACGGCAGGAATTTTTTCGGGGAGAGCGCGCGCGCACCGGTGATGTTTGTGAGGAGCAAGCAGCCCCAAAAAAGCCCAGATGAGACAACAGCGGGGGCTCGAGGAGGAGGTCCTGGCTGTGCCGGGAAGTGGAGGAGCAGCAGGGGTGCAATTCAGACACGGAACATCCCCACCCAAAAAATTCCCCAGGGAATCGGGGATCAGCTGCGGCCCAAGGCAGAGCGGTTCCTGCAGGGCCACGGGTGGCTGAGATGATGAGGTGGGAGTGAGTGATGAAGGATTGTGCTCAGCAGGAGGGAAGCAGTTTGCTTCCCTCATTGCTCATTCCCAAGCACTCTAATGTTTGGGTGGTATTTCAGTGGCAGGGTTTTTGTAAAGGGAAGTGTGATGTTGTTTTGTGGGGTGCCAGCCAGATCCCACTGAGCCACGCTCTCAATCCTCAGCCTTCTTAGTCACAGTTTTCTCAATAGGGAATTCATCTGCTCAGAAAGTTGCCAGTGTTTCAACACTATCACTGCTGAGGACTGGCCTGCATTCCCATTTCTGTGCCAAGAGAGCTGTCTCAGTCAGAAATGTGGGGGTTTTATGGGTGGCTGCTGCTGTAATAAAGGAACAGCCCTTCGTGCTGCCCCAAAGCTTTTGTGCTTTACAAGAAGGCGCAAATTCTCTAGGCAGTCCACGCAGTTCATCTGCGCCCAGCGCTGAGCACTTCAGGACATCCCCACGAGGCATTTAGGACACTTTCCTCCGGCTGCACAGAAACACCAGTGCGGAGAGTTGAATTGGAAAGGAACACTTTCTTTCCCCCTCTCCTTGCTGTCCCTCCCCCAGCTCGAGATAGCAGGAGATGGTTGAGCATCATGTGTCAGCCAGGTCTTCTGCTTATTGCTTCCCCACTAGGAGAGAAAAAAAAAAATAGTTCTGAATCCCCAGGAACAGCTTCGCCTTGATGGCCCAGCTCTTAATCCGTGATTTCGGGCTCCGGCGGTCTGGCATAAACCATAATAAACCCCACTTGGAACAAGATTGCTCAAGTTGAAGGGGCTGAAATTGAACCTGTGTGATTTAAAGCCAAAATACCTGCTCAGGACCGAGGCTTTTAGAGCAGCAGCAAGGCAGCTGTGAGAGGGAAAGAGCTGAAGGCCAAGCACGTGCCGGCTCTGGGGCAGGGTTTGCTTTCATCCCCTGCTCAGAGGTTTTGGGGTGTGCTCTGCATCCCAATGCTGGCTGCAGCGGTCACTCAGGAACGGTGTTTTCCCTGGGAACATCCCTGCCCGAGGAGGTATTTTACATTCATTGCTATTTCTGACTGCAGAAAAGGAGGGGGGGGGGGTTGGATTTTAGACCTGGTTCTGTCCGAGCAAACTTTAGGGCTCTGGAGTAATTGGAACTTGCGACTCTCCTGACTGGACACTGTGACCCTGCCCAGCTTGCCTTCAGCAGCTGCACTCAGGTTCTGCCCTGGCAAGGTCCAAAAATAGGTCAGATTTCAGAGACTTAATTGTCATTAATTTTTCACGGGGCCCCGTGTGCCAAGGGTCACGTTCCCGAGGCTGCCAGAGCTCCGGGAGTGTTGGGACACTGCTCCCAGGGATGCACAGGGTGGGATTGTCACGGGGTGTGGGCGGGGACAGGAGCTGGAATTCCATCATCCTTGTGGGTCTCTTCCAGCTCTGGATGGTCTGTGATCCCGTGACCCAGTCAGATTCTGAGCAGCCCCATCTGAGGATGAACTGGGAAAACTGGGAAGGGACTCTGCAGCATTCTGAAGGCTCTGGTCCCTCCGCTTTGCTCTGTAGGTAACTTTTAAGCCCAAGATTTCCCCGGTTTCTCTGATTTTTGAGGCTAAACTGCAGTGATGGAGCGAAAACAGGGCGGCTGCTTGTCAGGATTAAAGTGACTTTGTGTTCCCTCTAACTGTGGTCGTTGCTCGAAGGATGAACTCCTAATCCTGTTTATAAAGTGATGAACAGCCTCCAACTTCCCATTGGGAGAGGGGCAAGGCTGAGGTGGGACAGTGCAAGAAATCCAGGGAGTCACTGGCAGGAGAGGAGGAACCCCGAATTTACTGCCCATTTTAAATACAGGAGCAAAATACAACAACAGCATAAACCCCCCCAGTTCCCTGAGGGATGTGGTGAGCTGGAAACCTGGTCCCTGTACCCTGTGATGCTCTGGACCCGTGTTACACACTGAAATAAAAGTGACTCAGTCCCAGAATTTATTTTAGAAATGCCATTAAAACGCTCGTTAAAAGGAAAATAAAACCCAGAGACACATGATCGGCACGGAGCAATTATTAGGAAAAACTTCACCGATGCAGCGTAAAATACTTCATTAAATACAAAGCAAATCAATCTTCATTGTGAGTAAGAATTAAGTCACCAAATGAGTTCCAGCTCTAGAAGGCCGGATAGGAAGTTTTGCTCTAAATTTCACCTGCATTATTGTACTGAGTATTTAAGGGTTGGGAACTTCTGGATGTTTAAAACCTGACGTTTAAAACCTGGTTCGAGGGGTTGGTTTGGGTAGCCCTCGGCTTTGATGAAAATTCTGCTTTTAAAATCTGTTATGGTTTTAGACGGGTCAAACAAGCGGCCCCATTTTTAATCTTGTACCTTAAAAATTAAGAAAAGATTGGGTTGTCCACACAACAGACTAAAACAAAAGATCATGGAATCCTGGAATGGTTTGGGTTGGAGGAGACCTTGAAGATAATCCAATTCCAGCCCTCCACTATGTGCAGGGACACCTCCCAGTGTCCCCAGTGTCCAGCCTGGCCTTGGGCACTCCCAGGGATCCAGGGGCAGCCACAGCAAATCTGGGAATTCTATTCCAGGGCCTGCCCACCCTGCCAGGGAGGAAATTTTTTCCTAATATCTGCTCTAAACCTGTCATTTTTCAGTTTGAAGCCATTCCCTGTGTCCTGTCCCTCCGTGCCTTGGGAATTGTCTCTCTCCAGGTTTCCTGGGGCTCCTTCAGGCCCTGCAAGGCCACCCTGAGCTCAGCCCAAAGCTTCTCCTGTCCAGGCTGAACAATCCCAGCTGTGCCAGCCTTTCCTCCCGGCAGAGCTGCTCCACCCCTCCAAAGGGTTAAAGATTTTAGTTTTCAAATCTGTTATGGTTGTACGTGGGTCAAGCGAAGAGCTCCACTTTCACTTTCGCGCCTTAAAAATCGAGAGAATAAATTGTCCACAGGTCTGGTTAAAGCAAAGTATCATTGAATCATAAGGGATCACAGAATCGTGGAATGGTTTGGGTTGGGAGGGACATTAAATCCCACCCAGGGTCACCCCTGCCATGGCAGGGACACCTCCCACTGTCCCCAGTGTCCAGCCTGGCCTCGGGCACCTCCAGGGATCCAGGGGCAGCCACAGCTCCCACTGTGCCAGTGCAGGGTGAGAGGAGCAGTTCCACGAAGAAGGATCTTCGCTCCCTGTGGGGTTTTTCCCTCTTTTTCCCAACCGCTGGCTCTCCTAAAACCCTCTTCCCATTTTCCTGAGCCGCCATCTGGCCCTGGGTGTCCTGACTGCCCTGGAGATGCCGGATTCTCCCTCCCCGCTCCCACGGGATCACGGGGCCCACTCCTCTCCCGTGCCACAAGAAGGAAGCCGCAGAAACCTCAGCTCTCACCCCTTGGAAACCTCCCTTCCTGGCCCACTTTTGGCAGAACTGGAGCACAGCTTCGCCCTGTTTCTGTGGGGACAAACAATTGGGGATCACCAGAGCTCGGTGCTCTCGGGAAAGCAGAGCAAGGGAGAGGAAAAAGGACACACAAACAAAATAATCTGAGGGGAGCACAAACATTTGGATCCTCAGCGTCTTCACCTCCGGAGCAGGGCTGGAAGTGCAGAGCACACGTGGCTCTTTTCCTGGCGCTGCTTCCCAGAATTTTTCAGTCTGGAGATTGGTGATGGATTAATCAGCTACTGAAGGAGCTGTTAAAACGTGGCTTGCTCTTCCCCAGGCACCAGTGGTCTCCCAGAGGAGCAGGATTCCCTCGGGATGTTTGCTGACCCAAAAGACTTTTCTGCCTCACCCTTAAATTTGGGGGCTGCTCTGCCTCTGTCTCCCTCAGGGCCAGGCATCTTTGTCTTGAATTAGGTCGCTCTTAACCAGTGTCAACTTGGAGGAGCCTGGCAGTCTAAAAAAAATTAAAAAAAAAAAAACAACCCCAAAAATGGAAATATTTTCCACGCCACAGAGACTACTGGTCTGTGACCCACCAAAATATCCAAAAATCCAGATGCATCAGACCAATTCTGATGAAGCTGGCATGGTCTTATCTGGGTCAATTGTCTTAACAAGACATTATGTCACCCGTTAGGGGAAAATACAACCTAAACCCCCTAAAAATAACTAATGGGAAAAACCTTGCACAACAAAGCCAGTGGCACATCAGAAAAAAAAAAATAAAAATAAATTCAGGCTCACGATATATTTAATCATCTGTATTTATTCCTCTGCTAATCTAAATACAGGCGAATGTTCTTTTTCTTCTTGGAAACGAGGCAATTCTGGAAAATTTCATATTTTAGGCAGCTCTTTGAACAGCTTTTCTCCTGAAACTTCAATTCCGTTCTTGGTTAGGAGGAGAGCCACTGGAATGAAAGAAACTTGCATCGTATATAAGTTATTTTACCCTACCAGCCCTGTCCTCTGGGCTCTCAGAACAGGCACCAGAGGAATCTCGTTTTCGTGCTTTGCCACAGAAGGAGAACTTGGATTTTATGCCAATCCCACTGAAGAAGATGGGAACGAAGGCAAGGAAGGCCCAGGAGGAAGGGAAAGGCAGAGGGATCTCCAGGTGTGCTGTGTCCGTGCAGAGCACCCTGCACACGGAAATGTTTTGCAGTGGCGATGGACAAAGCGTTCAAAATCACTGATCCGTTGGGACAGAAGTTACCCAGACACCAACTTCCAGGGCTTTGGTGGGAAAAAACCCAGTGGTGGAACAACCTGAGGTGGGAAAGCTCCAAACCAGCATCCTGCAGGTTCCTCCTGAGGGACATCTCCCATCTCCGCTCCTGGCACAGCGACAGCGCCCAGGGAGGGGCTGGAGCTGTTCCAGGAGGGATTGAGGGGGGATTGTAGGGCGAGGCTCTTCCCCCAGAGGGTGCCGGGCACTGCCCAGGCTCCCCAGGGAATGGGCACGGCCCCGAGGCTGCCAGAGCTCCAGGAGCCTTTGGACAGCGCTGCCAGGGATGCCCGGGGGGGATTGTTGGGGCTCTGGGCACGGACAGGGTGGGACTGGATGGTCCCTGTGGGTTTATTCCAGCTCAGGATATTCCATCATTCCGTGAAATAGGTGTTGAATCCAACCACGTGGGGAGTTTTCCCAGCCCAGCCTGAATTTGAGAGGAAAAAAGGCAAAGCACGGAGAGAGCTGCCAAGAGGAGCTCTGTGACACTGTGGAAACCAAAGAGATCCTGTGGCCCTTCATCCCAGCAGAATCCAGAAATCCCAGGAGTTTTTCGCTGAGGGGATGCCTTGGAGCACAGAGCTCATGGAATCATGGAATGCTTTGGGTTGGAAATTACCTTAAATCCCACCCAGTGCCACCCCTGCCATGGCAGGGACACCTCCCACTGTCCCCAGTGTCCAGCCTGGTCTCGGGCACCGCCAGGGATCCAGGGGCAGCCACAGCTGCTCTGGGAATTCAATTCCAGGGCCTGCCCACCCTCCCAGGGAACAATTCCTGCCCAAAATCCCATCTAAAGTTCCTGTCAGCTTCAGGCCATGCCCTGTGTCCTATCACTACAAGCCCTCCTGAAAGATAAAACATTTCAGATGTCTCGGAGTTCTTGAGACTCTTGAAATTGGTTGTTTGAAGCTTTTTTTTTCTTTTCGCTAAATGGATTCGAGATTTAGTTGGATTAGGGCCTCAATAAATACCTGCAGTGTTTGTCTTTCATCTGGGAAATGTTTGCCTGCTTTTAAGTAGGCTGCTCTTGTTTGCTCCAGTGTTGTCATGTTGATGGGAGCCTCTGGAAACAGGAATTCTGCCCTTAATTCAATAAAAGGATTTGGAAACCTGAGGCTCCAAGTGGCCTCAGACATAACTGGGAGACATCCAGAGTAGCAGGGCTTTATTTCCTTGCTGGGGAAGCAGCGGGGAAGCAGCTCCTTGACAATTTTTGATGTCTGGATGACTTTTTTTTTTATGTGCCTCGGGACAGCTCGTGGTAGTGTAACTATTATTTTTAAAGCTCAGCCCTGGCCAGAGGGCAGCTGTGCTGTTCCACGTGGTGGGAAAACCCAGCGGTGCTTCCCTGGGAGGAGATGGTTCCTCCTTCTGCCCCACTGCTCCATCCTCGTGGGACCCCACCTGGAGTGCAGCACTGAGACCCCAGCGCAGGGAGGACGTGGAGCTGCTGGAGAGAGCCCAGAGGAGGCTCCAGGATGAGCAGAGGGATGGAGCAGCTCTGCTGGGAGGAAAGGCTGGCACGGCTGGGATTGTTCAGCCTGGACAGGAGAAGCTTTGGGCTGAGCTCAGGGTGGCCTTGCAGGGCCTGAAGGAGCCCCAGGAAACCTGGAGAGAGACAATTCCCAAGGCACGGAGGGACAGGACACAGGGAATGGCTTCACACTGAGAAATGACAGGTTTAGATGGGATGTTGGGCAGAAATTGTTCCTTGGGAGGGGCTGGGCTGGAATTCCCAGAGCAGCTGTGGCTGCCCCTGGATCCCTGGCAGTGCCCAAGGCCAGGCTGGACACTGGGGACACTGGGAGGCGTCCCTGCCATGGCAGGGGTGGCACCGGGTGGGATTTAAGGTCATTTCCCACCCCATCCAACGCCTCCCCATGTCCCCTCCCATGAGAAGGGCCCAGAGCAGAGCTGGGACAGTCCCAGGGAAGGGACAGGGCTGTGCCAGCCCTGCAGGGAGATGCCTTTTCCAGGGGCTGTCCCTTTGCAGAGCAGGTCAGCTCAACAGTGAACTCCTGGGAAGAAACCCGTGGTGGGGCAGCTCCTGGACCTGGGGATTTTCCATCCTGTGCAGCTCCCAGGTGGTCAGCGGCAGGGACAGCACAGGGACAGCACAGGGACAGCAGAAAGTTCTTCTTCTCCCTCCTGGAAAGTGTTCCCAAAGCCGACTTGGCTCTGCCTCAGTTCAGGATTGTGACCTTTCTCCTCCAAGGGACATTTGGGCAGCTTTTCAGTGTCCTCCAGGCCGGTGGTTTTGCTCCAAGGAGCTGTGAAGGTCACCGGGCTGCTCAGGTGCCACCACCCTCCCCTCAACACTCCTGCCTTTGTCACCTGATCCCTCAGGACTGCAGGGATGGGACCGGGTTTCATCGAGCCCGATGAAAACACCTGGGAGGGAAGGGTTTGTTTCTGCTCTCAAAAATCTCCTCAGAGAACCGCACTGAGCTTTATAAAAAAAAAGAGAATTAGGAGGTTGTGAGACGGTTTTGACCCTGAGCTGGGTGGCTGCGGCAGCTCTGGGGAGGTCAGTCCTGGGAGTGAAGGTGAATTTTAGACCTGGAGCGCGCAAACCTCACAGGATGATTAATAGAAATCAATCAGATTTAGTGCTCGCTTTTGAAGAACCCTCTTTCTCTGGCCACACGTAATAAAAATAATCCCCTTTGCCAGGCCCTTATCTCCTCACATGACCCAAAACAGATGGAAAGAAACGAGGAAAGAAGAGGGGAAACAAAGGATGTGAAAGGATCCCGGGCGCCCAGTAATGCCAGGCGTTGACCTATTGTCCACCTGCTCCTTCTCAGGTGATTTGCAGGCACAAACAGTGGTCCAGCTTTTGTTTTTCCACAAAAATCTCTTTGGATACAGCCTTAAAGGTCCTTTTTCCCTTCATTTTTCCCCCCCCAGAGCAGGACAGCAGCCGACAGGTGGGTACCAGACACACAAAGAAGGAAGCAGAAGGTCCATGCCAGAGTGGGAAGTAAACAGGGAGAGTGCTCTCCGATCCCGAGGGCTGTCAGATGCCAGGCTGAGCACTGCGGGCAAACGGAGGTGTTATTCTCCGTGTCCCTTTAATAGCTGATGATTAAATCGGAAGGAAAAGAGGGCAGGCAAGAGGATTTCATTATTAAAAGGGATGGGAAGGAAAAAATTGTGTGATCTCCTAGGACGGATCACACACCCAGGGCTAAACTTGTCACAACAGAATCAGGTTGATTCATGAGGCCCTGTGCCGGGTGTAAATTGGACCTTAGTTAAAAATGAAAAAAAATACCAAAAAAAAAAATAAAAAGAGAGAATGGGCTTAAGGTTGAGCCACACCAGAGCTCAATCTTGCCCAAATTAGGGAGGAAGAAACTGAGCTGAAGTCGCAGAGCTCCACGTGGCCAAACCAAGATTCCTCAGGATGGTCCGGGCAGAACATTCTGGAAATGAAACACAGCCAGAGGCAGCTGCGGTGCTCACAGAGCCCCCAGCGCAGCCACCCCCAGCCCCACACCCCACGGTGGCTCTGCAGTGTCCCCACGAGGGGCAGGGATTGGTTTTTTTTTTTTGGGGATTGCCCAGAACCTGGGCAGGGCTGGAGAAGAAGAGGCCCCCCTTCCATCTGCCGAGCAGCACAGGGGCAGCATGGAGCCAAGAGATGACTTAATTCCTGTGAAAATAGCCCGAGTTTTTCCAGAGTGCCTGAGCATCCCCCTGAGATCAGGGCAAGGGGGGGGAAATGCCAGCCCTCAGCCCCGCTGGGACCAGGAGGGGCCGAGCTCTTCCCCGTGCTCAGGAGCTGCCAGCTCCTGCACAGCTTCATTCCCCGCTCCTGCAAAATCCAGCCGTGCCCGAAAGGATCCCACCCAACCCTCTCCCAGGCAGGGAAGCTGCAGCCTGGGCAGAGGGCTGCTCCTAAAGGCAGGGATGGGAGAAAATGGCATTCAACACCACGGCCTTGCAGCTGGAAGTGGAATCTCTGCTGCCCCAGAGGTTTGGGAGCTGGGATCAAGGAGTGGGAGGAGAATTCAGCTGGTGGTGCCTCTGTCCCACCTCCGCACCTGCAGCGTCTCTGGGCAGGGAATTCCCGAGTTTCCTCTATGAAACAGCAGAAGTTCAGTCCCTTCCACGCCGCTAAATCCATTGATTCGTTCCCCCTCTCTCTTCTCCTGCTTTTTGATGGTGTTCATCCCCCCTCTGCCAGCTCCCCTTCACTCAAACCACCCCTCTGAGAGTTCCAGCTGTGTCACTGCTGCCTGCAAAGCTGCTGTTGTTCCCAGTTCCACGTGGGAATGCACTGGGGGGAAGGCACGGAGGGCACTGGCTGGGAAGGGACACAGACAGCCCGGGCTGCCAGAAGCGTTGGGAAACATCCTGATCCCTTTCCACGCTCACAGATGCTCCTGGCACAGCCTGGCCGTGGCACCAGCGAGTGTCTGGGATTCTGGAATTCACTGGAATTAAAAATGTGCAAATCAGAGCTGCTGTCTGTCCCCACAGAATCCCCAAATCCCCGAGGCTGGAAAAGCCCTCCCAGCCCAGGCAGTCCCACCTTGTCCCCAGCCCGGAGCTCTGAGTGCCACCTCCAGGTGACACCTGCAGGGACGGGCACTCCAAAGCTCCCTGGGCAGCTCTTCCCAAGGCCTGAGCGCCCTTTCCATGGGGAAATTGCTCCTGGTGAAGGAATTCTTCCGCACGAGTGAATCGCACCATTAAACATCAAACAGATTTTTGTCACCGGTTTCTTCCAACAGAGAGCCTGGCCCAAAAGCGTGTTTTGCCCAATTATTCCTTCTTTTCCCACCATTTCCCCTTCCACAGAGACTGGCTCTTGCCTGACGTGCTTGTCTGTGCTGGTGTCATTGTCACAGCCCTGCCTGGGGCACATTTTTTTTTGCATCAACATTTGTTGTCCCCTGAGCCTGGTGACATCCTGGGGGTGCTGGGCAGCAGAGCCCTGCTCTGAACAGAAATTGCTGATAATTAATGGTCTGCCTGGCCCAGTGCCGGCTGGTTCTGTAGGACCAGAATGGATAAACCAGCAACAACCTGGTGTTTGTGAGCCCAGAGAGGCCTGGAAGAGAAGAGGAGGCTCAGGGGGGACCTGGTGGCTCTGCACAAGTCCCTGCCAGGAGGGGCAGGGACACGAGGAGAGGAAATGGCCTCAAATTGCACCAGGGGAGGCTCAGGGTGGAGATTGGGCAAGGAAATTTCCCTGGCACAGTGCTCAGGCCTTGGGATGAGCTGCCCAGGGAGGTTTGGAGTCACTGTGTGTGGGAGTGTTCAGGAGGAGTCTGGAGGTGGCCCTTGGGGACAGGGGTTGGCTGATGCTGGTGGCACTGGGTGGCACTGGGTGATCCTGAAGGGCTTTCCCTGCCTTGATTCTGGGATTCTGAGAAGATCCAGCACTTTTTAAACTCCACCTTCGGGGCAGGTTGGATAAGTCCAAGCTCTCTGACGCTGCCCTGGGACAGGGTTTTGCTGATCTCAGTCCACCACACTCCTCCCTCCATGACCGTTCCCTGCTGATGTCCCGCTCTGCCTGGATGCCCTCGTGGTCACAGCGGCGACCAGGTGGCCGCACAAGCACAGGAATGAGCACCGGGATGTCAGAACATCAATGGGAATGAATGTGCGGGTGGGGAAAGACGAGGAGTCGGGAATGTTCACCAGGGAGAGAAGCTTGACTGGGTGGTGACCGCAGAGCCCCTCGCACGCAGCTGGTGGGGCTGGTGGCATCTTGGAATCCCCAAATCCACGGGACCTTGGCCCAGCCACCTCTGCCTCGTGCCACGTCATGGTTTGTGAGGGGAGAAAAGATGTCCCGGGGGTTTGGTGTCAGGGAGAAGATGAATGTGAACATGAGAGGGATTTGAGCAGAGGGATGGAGCAGCTCTGCCGGGAGGAAAGGCTGGCACAGCTGGGATTGTTCAGCCTGGACAGGAGAAGCTTTGGGCTGAGCTCAGGGTGGCCTTGCAGGGCCTGAAGGAGCCCCAGGAAACCTGGAGAGAGACAATTCCCAAGGCATGGAGGGACAGGACACAGGGAATGGCTTCAAACTGAGAAATGACGGGTTTAGATCAGATATTAGGAAAAATTCCTCCCTGGCAGGGTGGGGAGGCCCTGGAATTGAATTCCCAGATTTGCTGTGGCTGCCCCTGGATCCCTGGCAGTGCCCAAGGCCAGGTTGGACACTGGGGACAGTGGGAGGTGTCCCTGCCATGGCAGGGGTGGCACTGGGTGGGCTTTATTGTCCTTTCCAACCCAGGCCACGCTGGGATTCCAGGATCCCTCCAGGTGGCTGAGGGGGATTTTCAGTCCTTTCTCACGCCAGAAATGAAGGCTCTGGACTGATCCCAACCTGTCTGTCCCTGCTCAGTCCTGGCTCTTTGGAACATCGATGTTTACGCTCCGCGAGAAACACGGAACTGAATCCTGCTTTCTCCTCAGCATTGATCCTTAAATAGGAAAAGCACAAACCAGAAACTCCATATCCATGGAAACATGGTCCTTCAGCTCCTACGAGTCAACAAACACACCAGGAATTATTTCGCTGTCATTCTTTACAACTTCATCACTTAATGGTGTTAAGGGACCCTTGGCTCCTCCGGTGGATTGTTATCTGTCATTCCTGGTTAAAGGATTCTGTCAGAAGGATATTATTGCCTGAAATTTCATGTTCTCATTTCCAAAGTAACACCTACCACACGCTGCTGGATTAAGTGTTATTTGAGGTTTAAAATTAGATGGATAGACAGATAAATAGATGGATATTTGGTCTCTTTGTTCCCTCTCAGATATTTTCTCTTTTTTTTTTTTTTTTTTCCCCCTCCCAGTCATTTTTTAACTAGAGATAGAAACGAGTTCTGTGGTTTTATTGTAACCCTGATAAAGCTTTTTCACTCTTTTTTTTTTTTCTTTTCTTTTCTTTTTTTTTTTTTTTTGTGTGTGTGAGGTCAGTCTTTCACTCTGAGGTGAAAGCAGCTTTTTGGAAACTACAAACAAACCCAGCATTTCTAAACAGAAAAGGCAGCAAGAATCTGGGACTGGCAGGGGCTGATTTATGCGCAAACATGTTTCTTTTTTACTGGTGGAACTGGTTTGAACAGAGAGCAGGACTGCTCCTGGGAATGGTGGGCTTTCTGGTGGCTTTGGGGGACAAATTTGGCGAGGGGCTTTGGACAAGGGCATGGGATAGGACCAGGGGAATGGCTTTAGGGTGAAAGAGGGCAGGGTTAGATGGGATACTGGGGAGAAATTCTTCCCTGTGAGTGTGGGCAGGTCCTGGCAGAGAAAAGCTGTGGCTGCCCCATCCCTGGAAGTGTCCAAGAGCAGCTTGGATGGGGCTGGGAGCAGCCTGGGCCAGTGGAAGGTGTCCCTGCCCATGGCAGGGCTGGCACTGGATGGGCTTTGAGGTCCCTCCCAACCCAAACCCTTCTGGGATTCCCCGTACGGAACAAAACTCGGTTTATCCATCAGTCGACGGCAGCCAAAGAAGCGTTGGAAAACCCATCCCAGCTCCCAGGGAGAAGGAATGAGGAGGCCTGATGTCCTTAGCAGAGCCTGCAGGAGATTCCTGAGCTCACCGAGTGGTCCCGCAACTGCCACACAAAGGGCTCATAAACAAGGGAACCTTTATTGCAGAGAAGTTTCCACTGCGGCGAGTCCTCCCCTGGCCCATAAAAGGGCATAAATTGGCTCTTTCATTCCAGAAAAATAAAATGCCTTCCCACTTGATAGCACCGAGGCCAGGAGCCAGCTCTGCTTTAAGGTGTTTACGGGATCAGGCACTCGGGGAAGGCAGGGGAGGAGGAGGAGGAGGAGGAGGAGGAGCCCAGGCTGCCCTGGATGCTGCCTCACCTGCCTGGCCCCACACAATCCATTGTTTTCATTTCCAATTAAAAAACCCAACCAAACGAAAACCCAAACGAAAACCACCTTCGCGCTTTAAAAACCCCTGGCAAAAGAGCCACGCTGAGAAATACGCTGGGTTTGCTGCAGCCTGACAAGAGGAGAGAGAGAAGGTCCTTAATTTTAAGACTTCCAAGGCTTTTTTTTTTTTGGTTTTTTTTTTTTTTTTTGCCTCCTTCTTCTTCTTTTCAGTTTTTCGCATGAGAAAATAACCCGGCATTCCAACGGCATCACTTGGCAGAAGGGGGATCGGAGTGCTCCAGTCGGAGGCTCAATAAATCAGGACAAGAATTGGCTCCGTCGCTCCATAAACTCTTGGGCATTCGCGTTTCCTTACCCTTCTGGAAGGGGCTGGCTGCTCTCTCAGGCCCGCCGCTGGTGACGCAGCCACGGTTTCATCACGACACGCTCCGCCGAAGGCAGAAAGCAGCAGCACGCTCATATGGCACAAAGGCACCAGATTTTTCACGGGTTCTGCCGCAGCCGAATGAAAATGGAAGGGTTTGTTCCCCCCGTTTCCAGGATTCCCTCGCTTCCCTTTTCCCTAAAACCTCGTTTTAGGTTTGGTTTTTTTTCTTTTTCTTTTTTTTTTTTTTTTTTTTTTTTTCCCAATTATTTGGAAAAATCCAACGGCAACCTGACACCTCGCAGCAGGCGCTGCCGTGAACATGATCTTTCTGTGCTGGTGTGTGGAAAGAATGCACAACAAAGGAGCTACAAAAGCTTTGTAAATACACATTGCCCGCTCTGGCAGAGAATATTCCGTCTGGTTAGCTGCCTGCTCCTGCTGTAAACGATATTCTCCTTTCATTGAACAGCTCGAGCCCTCCTGAACCCAATTAAAAGCTTCTCAGGTGTGCCCAGCGAGCAAAATCTGGATGCATGGGTGCATCAGGAGTTTCTGTCGTTAGAGCTCTTCAACCTGGGTGTAATTTTGTGTCCCGGGTGTTTTCCCAGCCTCAGAGGCTCTGGCTATATGAAAGCATCATTGTTTCTCCAAATGTTATGGCAAAAGCACGACTGGAATTGCAGCGTTTCTAAATATTTTGCCTAATTAGTCTGTTGGGAAGAATCTGAACTCCACTTGTCCTGGATGTGAATGTGAAGTGTTGAGCAAACCCCAGACATGTTTGCTGGCCAGCAGGGTCGCTATCCCCAGACAGCTGCAAACCCCAAGGGATGCTTTTCAGGGATCCTTCCTTCCCAACCTTTACATCTTGGGGTTTTTGGACTTTTGAACCAGCAGTGACTCGAATTCCAAGCCAAGGTCTTCCTCTCCCGGCTTAGAAACAAAACTGGAGGCATTTCCATAGCCAATAGCGCAGGCAAGGATTATATCCCCAAAATTCAGCTGTCCCCTCTGCTGGGCCTGTCCAAGGAGCATCCCCTGATGTGTTATTCCTCACCTCATTCGACCTCAAATTTACTTTTTTGTGGGCGAAAAAGCAGCTGCTCTCCCACAGAAGAGAAGGGCTGGAGCAAGGGGCTCTCCCTGCCATTCCACAGGAATTACTGGGAGGGCTGGAAACGTTGGAGCAAGGGGAGATCAAAGGGGTTTTTTGTGGTGGTCTTTAGAGTCCCCTCCAACCCATGCCATTCCCCTTTTGCCCAGAATTGTCCTGGTCAGCTGAGACAGGGGCTCTGGACACCAAAACCTTTTCCAGGTCTCCCTTCTGGGTGACTTTGTGTCCCTGTTACACAACACCTGCATCGTGGGCACCTGCAGGTGAATCTCTCTTGGCTCAGGCAGCTGATCCAGGCGCTGATCCCTTCCAGGGCAAGGAAAGCCCAGGATTCCCCACAATTTCCAGTCCATGGGTTAAATTCCTGGGCAAGCCAAAAGTCCCAGTGCTGAGGGGTGTGGGTGTGCAAGCCTGCAGTGATCATGGAATCATGGAGTGGTTTGGGATGGAAGGGGCCTTAAAGATAATCCAATTCCAGCCCTCCACCATGGGCAGGGACACTTCCCACTGTCCCCAGTGTCCAGCCTGGCCTTGGGCACTGCCAGGGATCCAGGGGCAGCCACAGCAAATCCGGGAATTCTATTCCAGGGCCTGCCCGCCCTGCCAGGGAACAAAGCCTGACCAAAATTCCATCTATGCCTCTCCTCTGGCAGTTTAAAACCATTGCCCCCGTCCTGTCCCATGGGCTGAGCTGCTGTCACCTGGGGAATGAATTTCCCAATAAATTCTGATCCCATCAGGTTCACTCCCGCCTCCCACTGCTGCTCCCTCCTCCTGTTGCTCCCAGCCAGCCTGACCCCCCCCTTTGCCCCTCTCTGTTTCAACCCTGTCCCAGCTGAGGAACAGAAAATCCCACCCTCCCACCTCCTGCTTCCCTTTTCCCCACGAGGATCCCGCTCTGCAGAGGCAGGGCTTGCTGCTGGCTGTGTCCCTGGGGAAAAACCAGGACAGGGCAGGGTTATCTCACTGATAATGGGGGCAAGGTCACCTGGAAATCTCAGCTTTGAAGTGCAGAGGAAGCCAAAAGACCTCACTGGCTCCACAGGACGTTTTCCAGCTCCAGGGTTATTTTCTGCTCCCATTTCCACACCTGGACATGGATGGACTCACAGAGCAGCGATGATTCTTCCAAAGGTGATTCCACCTTTTTGTGAGTCTCTGGAAACACTTGGGGACAGAGGAAATGGGCCTGCCTGGCTCCCAACTCATGAGACACAACATTTTTTCCAGCCCCACAGCCCAGCTCTAATTCCAGCCCCAGAGCCGTGGGGAGGGAAGAGGAGACAATGGGAGCCGCTGCTCCAGAGGGGAGAAGGAGAAGCTCACAAGAGCACGGAATTGGAATTCTGGTTTGGAATTCCAGCTCTGGACACCCCTCCTGCCCCCACGGGCAGCCAGAGCCATTCCCAGCTGCTTTCAGCCCCGGGGAACTCTGGCAGTGACCTTGGGCCACATCAGTGGGTCACACGTTGTCACCTTGTTCTAGAAAGGTCCAGAATGCCGGGATGGGAGAGGCTGGAAGGGCCCACAGTGCTCACCTGGATCACCCCAGAGCTCAGGGACTGTGGATATTCTGGGATGTCCCCAGGGAGGAGACCCCACAGCCTCTCGGGACAGTCTGCTCAGCGCTGGGCACTGCCCAGGGCAGGATTTCAGGGGAATTGCTGGGCTCAGTCCCTGCCCGGGGCTCTGGGGACATTGCTGGGCCTGGAGCAGAGCCTGGGGCTGCTCTGCCCTCCCTGCACAGGGGACAGACGTGGGGACACTCAGGGACACCGATGTCCCCTCTCCCTGGGGCTCCTCTCCAGGCTGAGCAGCCCCAGCTCCCTCCGCCTCTCCTGTGCATTCCAAGAGCCAAAACTCCTGTAATCCATGCTGGGGGTGTTCAGAATCCTGTACACTGTGACGACGGATTGGACACACGCAAATAAATAAATACCTCGGGAATGAGCGTGTGGAAAATCCATCAAAACTGAGCGCGAGGCGTCAAAATTAGCCAGGAATTAAAACGGGTGAAAATTCCTCCTCAAGGGGGTAAAACCGCCAAGAAATCCTGTATTAGTGCAGCTTGTTAAATCAGCAACCTGTTGTGTCTGATCTTGTAAGGCTGGGAGCAGCTTCCCCATTTCCCTGGGCCCCTCTGGGCTTGTTAACACAAGCTCTGCCATTCCTTTTCCGAGGAATTTTTAACGCGCGGATTCCTTCTTCTTTTCGCTGCGGTCGGGGTTGAATTGTCTGAAAAGGGGGTGCTGCAGGTAAAGCATCTTTTAGCCCCCGGCCACCAGGTCATTTTATCCACAAAGCATCCCTGAGTTTCATGCTTGGAGCAGGAAATAATCGTGAGATCTCCGAAGTCTCCAGGAGGCGCCGCTTAACAAATCCCGGAGAATTTCTGCCTTTTCACAACCTCTTCTCCTCGAGCCAATAAAGCACTGAGCAGCCTCGTTTCTGCACGGAGCTCGTGTTTGTGGTCAATTATTCTTTGGTTATGTTCTCATGTGCCCCAAGGCTCCTACCCAGGAGCTGCAGTTGTGCTCTTTTCATTTCAGGAAGTTTCCAGAGAAGGGTTGCAGCAAATGGCCCATGGCAACCCCTCCTAATGTTTCAC
Source organism: Chamaea fasciata (assembly GCF_029207755.1). Taxonomy (NCBI): domain Eukaryota; kingdom Metazoa; phylum Chordata; class Aves; order Passeriformes; family Sylviidae; genus Chamaea; species Chamaea fasciata. The sequence goes on along the minus strand of NW_027094087.1, from coordinate 115,861,766 downwards.
ACGCTCCAGAACCTTGGGGCAAAGGGAGGACAAATCCCTTCCTCATGTAATTGCTAAGTTCCTCCTTTCACTTCCCCAGATTTGATTCATAAAAAGCCAAGAATCTGGTCATTCTGCACAGATTTGTTACAACTGCCCGTGGCCTTGCTTTGATCGGCACCACCGAGTCTGTGCGAGTGTCCTCCCTCATGGCAGGACTCACCGGTTTCTGCTCCTCGTGTTCCTCAGGATTCCCCAGCCTGGCATTGTCTTTCCAAGAGTGAACTGGCCTTTGGGATGCCTCGTTTCCGAGGGGTCACGCTCAGATAGAGGATGGAATGGATGGAGGATGGAAAATGGGCAAAGTGACGGGAACAGTTCATCCAGTGATTCCCAGACAGCTCAAACTCCACCACAAATCCTGGAGGGGCAGGACACAGGGAATGGCTTCCCAGGGCCAGAGGGCAGGGCTGGGTGGGATCTTGGGAATCAGGAATTGTTCCCTGGCAGGGTGAGGATGGAATTCCCAGATTGGCTGTGGCTGCCCCTGCATCCCTGGCAGTGCCCAAGGCCAGGTTGGACACTGGGGACAGTGGGAGGTGTCCCTGCCCATCCAGGGGTGGCACTGGATGGGATTTAAGGTCTCTTCCAACCCAAAGCATTCCCTGGTTCTCTGGGATACCTGGGATTGAAATTTTGGGCCAAAGGAGCCCTCAGAGTGTCACCCACCCAGCAGAGATCCAGGCTGAAGTGAACCCTGCTTGGAGAGTGGCTGCTGCTCCTGAAACTTCTCCCTTTTCTTCTTGGAAATCACTGCAAATATCAAAACCCCTCATCAGGGACGAGGCACTTAGGGACAGGGCTTGGGGTGATGCTGGTGCTGCTGGGGTGGGACTGTGAGCCTGAAGGGCTCTTCCCCCTCCCCGATGATTCTGGGATTGTGTCAGATCTGATCTAAAGCTGATCGTGCCTTTAGTCTCTCCCTGGGATGTTTCTGTTTGATGGGCAAGGCGAGCGGCAAACTTCGGCAAATTTCAATTCTCTTGCTTCGTACCAGCCTGGCTGTGAGTTCAAAGGGGCTCTTCCAACTCCTTGGATGTTGCACCTGAGCTGTGGAGCCCCTGCCCACGAGCAGGGAATAGGGAACACCAGCAGGCAGCAAGGGGAGGCATTGATTCATCTCCGATTGTAAAACTGAGGCTTTCACGAGTCTTTGATAGCAGACATTCCTGGGACCCAGTCCATCTGGGAGGATGAACTCATAAATAACAGTTGGGGTCTAAATTAAGAGCTGGATTGCGGCGTTGGCTGCCCCCCCTGAGCAAGAGGGCAGGGCAGCACAGATGGTGGAGATGCTGAGTGAGAAGTGGTGACCCTTCCTGCAGCCTCAGGGCCCAGCCAGGCTCTGCTCCTCCCCAGCAGGTCCTGCTGGGAGCAGACTGTGCTCTGAGGCAGCTCTGGGCACCAAAAAAGAGCCAGTGGGGCATTTCTGGTGTTAGATGTGTGCCCTCAGCAGGGCAGGGATTGTCCCTCTGTGCTCCGGGGCTGCGTCCACTTGTGGCTCCTGCAGGAGAGCCCTGGAGGGGCTGGAGCGTGTCCAGGGCAGGGCAGGGAGCTGGGGAAGGGGCTGGAGCCCCAGGAGGGGCTGAGGGAGCTGGGCAAGGGGCTGAGCCTGGAGAAAAGGAGGCTCAGGGGGGACCTGGTGGCTCTGCACAAGTCCCTGCCAGGAGGGGACAGCCGGGGGGGTCGGGCTCTGCCGCTGTGTCCCAAGTGACAGAATGAGAGGGAACGGCCTCAAATTGCACCGGGGGAGGCTCAGCTTGGACACCAGGTGGGATTTCTTCATGGAAAGGGTGCTCAGGGCTTGGAAAGTTTGGAGTCCCCATTCCTGGAGGGACAGTGCAGGTGGCTGAGTGTCCTCACAGGGCTGGCAGGGCTTCCCCAAATTGGGAATGAACACGAGGGAAGGAAGACGTGACCTTCCAGCCTGGAGCTCTGGTGCCATGTGGCTGGTGGGAGGCTCCACTGTTGAGGGCTGTGGGTGTCTTGGGGAACGCTGGGGACAGAAGCCAGAGGGCCAGACCGGCACCAAATTCCACATTAACACTTCTCCAGCTGCAGGAAAACCACGGGGAAGCGAGCTCTGTGCAGGAGTTGTGTGTGGAAGGCCTGGCTGGAAGTGGAGGGATTTGGGTCCACGGTGACATAACCCACACCAGGGAGGGGCAGAGCCCGCAGGGGCTGTGCTTGAGCTCAGCTTAAAATGAAACTCCAAACCCTCTCACTTCTTGTTGTGGGAGCAGGAGAATCAGAGCGAGCTCAGCAGCGTGGCCTGAGTGGACGAGGATTCCTCCCACTCCCCTCCCGGCCATTCCTCCCCTCCTGGCAGCTCCCAGGGCTGGGAGAGGCAGAGTTTGGGAGTTTGGGAATGCAGGGACAGCGTGCTCAGGGCTTGCTTTGCACCCTCGTGGCTGCTGGGGTCCCAGCTGCACCTCAGGACAGCTCCTGGGGGGTTCCAATTCCTTGTGCTGGGGAAGAGAAGGGTGCGTTTATTGACTGAAGGCCTTGGTCCAAGCTCAGAATCCTGGAATCTCCTGAGCTGGAAGGACGCACAGGGATCATTGATCCAAGTCCTGGCCCTGCTCAGACACTCCAACAATCCCCCCCCACTGTGCATCCCTGGGAACGTTGTCCAAACCAGACCCTTCCCCATCCTCGTGTCCCTGCTTCGGACATTCCCAAGAGCTTTAGACCTATTTCATGTTGAGGTGCTCCAAACTCCAGACAGTTCTGGGCCCGGAATCCAGCTGGAACCTCTCCGGGGCTGTGGCAGCCCCAGGTGTTCCAACCCTGGAGATGGCAAATCCAGAGTGGAAAATCCGTGGGATGCTCACCCAGCCTCCCCTCCCCTCTCCCAGTGCCCCCCATTATTTTCCACAGACGAGCTGGTGGAGAGGAGAGCAAAAAAAAACCAAAAAATATTTTGGGCTAACGCTGCTGAGTCATTAACCATGTGATGGAAACAATTCCTGCAGTTCTCACCCGCCGGCTCCACCTCCAGCCTCCCAGGAGCTGGGGGCTGCTGCAGTGCTGTCCCTCCTCCTCCTCCTCCTCCTCCTCCTCCCAGCCTTTTGTGTTCCAAGTGCTCTGTCCACAGGCAGGAATGGGAATGTGCTCCGTGACTCATCCCCTGGGCACTGCAGTCGCTCTGATAAGGCTCCCTGCTCAGACCTTTCACATCTAACACAGTTGGGAGAGCCTGGAATAAGGATTTGGGCCAGGGGGAGAGAGATTGGCTTCCAGCGGCTTCGCTTTCATACATTTAAATCTATAAAATTATAAATAGAAAATATGTATTTAAATGAGGAGCTGAAAACTAACTTGGAAAGGGAGCCCCCCAGCTCGGCCTCTACAACTGCAAACCTGTATTTTCCATCTCTCCCTGCCCTTGCACCATCCTGGATGGAGGTGTGGACATCCTGCAGAGGTGGTTTGCATAGAGAAAAGCTGTTTGTGCACTTCAGGAGGTGCAGGAAGAGCTTTTGTGCATGCAAACCACCAGCTCCATTTGGCAAATGTGTCATTAAGTGGTGGTTTTGTCACAGCTTTTTCGCCTTCCTCCCTTCCAAATGCCTGAGCACACAGGATTGAGATGCTCTGCGAGCTGCTGGGTGGAACAGGATTTTCAGATTCCTCAGTAATTTATATTTACTTCCATCTAACAATGAAAATTGCTTACGGTGCACGACTCCCAGCCTACTATGGATTAAAATGCATTTTGGAAATCTCCCCAGATTCCTGGCACATTTATTACGACAACTCCGAAAGTACAGAGCGTTTGGGATCTTTAATCTTCCCGTTCCCGTAATAAGAAAAGTTGTATAATCCATCTCTGAAGGACAAATCCTTCCGAAAATGCTGCGAGTGTATCCTGAGACGAGGATTTCTCCCTTTGAAACCTCTCATCCACATCCAGCCAGGAAAAGCCGCTCGTTTTCTCCCATTATCACATTCGCTTGTTTGTCGAAAAGCCCTCACGGAACTCAGCGGCCTCTTCCAGGTCCATCTTCTCCGTCCTTCAGCCCTTTTTCCTTCCAGCAGCTGCTTCGGGGTGGGCGAAGATGTGCAGCCCACTGGAATCAGGAGCTGCTGCTTCCCAGATTAGCTGTGGCTGCCCCTGGATCCCTGGCAGTGCCCAAGGCCAGCTTGGACACTGGGGACAGTGGGAGGTGTCCCTGCCATGGCAGGGGTGGCCCTGGATGAGGTTTAGGGTCCTTCCAACCCAAAAGGGTCTGGGATTCAGTGAGTCTATGAAAACGCCATTAAACTTCAGCACTTCAGAAGTTTGGGATGGAAATGGCCCCTAAGGCCTCTGCCAGGGAAAGGTTCCTCCTTCCAGGACCACAATAAGTTCAGCAAACAGGGGAGAGGAGGAAGCTCCATTCCTTAACTCTGCCCTTCCACTTGCGTTTCCATCGCTGGGCTTCAGCTCCCTCCCCTCTTCCTGGTGGCACAGCACAGAATCATGGAATGGTTTGGGTTGGGAAGGACCTTAAATTCCATCCAGTGCCATCCGTGCCATGGCAGGGACACCTCCCACTGTCCCCAGTGTCCAGCCTGGCCTTGGGCACTGCCAGGGATCCAGGGGCAGCCACAGAAAATCTGGGAATTCCAGCCCAGCCCCTCCCAAGGAACAATTTCTGCCCAACATCCCATCTAAACCTGTCATTTCTCAGTGTAAAGCCATTCCCTGAGTCCTGTCCCTCCGTGCCTTGGGAATTGTCTCTCTCCAGGTTTCCTGGGGCTCCTTCAGGCCCTGCAAGGCCACCCTGAGCTCAGCCCAAAGCTTCTCCTGTCCAGGCTGAACAATCCCAGCTGTGCCAGCCTTTCCTCCCAGCAGAGCTGCTCCATCCCTCTGCTCATCCTGGAGCCTCCTCTGGGCTCTCTCCAGCAGCTCCACGTCCTCCCTGTGCTGGGCCCCGGGGCCGGGGCAGCTCTGCAGGTGGAATCTCCCAGGGAAAAATCCCCTCCCTTGCCCTGATCCAGCCCAGGATTCATTTGCCCTCCAGGGCTGTCAGATTTTGTTGCCTCTTTTCCAGCTCACCTCCAAGAATTTGGCCCCTGCAGGTCCAACGGATACAGGGAGGAGAATTCCACTGAACAAAGGGGTTTTTGCTTTTCTCCTCATTCCCAAACGCCACTCTCAGAGCAGGTGGTGCCAAGTTACATAATTATAGATATTGGTCCTTCTTCTCCCATCCCTGGGTGCTGCACAAAAGGGATTTGTGGTGTGGAAGGGCAGCTGGAGAACAAGAACCTCATGGATCATTCTGGGGCTGGGGACAAAGAGAAAAGAGTATTTTCTGGAGAGGTGAGTTGCTCCAGGATTGCCTGTGGAGGGACCTGTGGATGTGACACAACATAGAAAGTTTGGATCAGTTTTTTTTTTGGCCAGTTTGGATCCTCCCAGGCTCCAGCCACCGTGTGCTGCCCACTGAATTGGAGAAATCAGAGGCAATCTGCTGAAATTGGAACAGTTTCCCCTGGGTGAGGTGACATTATGGAAAAAAAAAACAAACCCAAAACAACCTGGGACTGAGCCTCTCAGGACTTCAAAACTTGGAGTGCCCTTTGCTGTGCGATATTTGTGTCTATAATTTTATCTCAAGACAGAGCCCGAGCTGTTTCTCTCCCTGCCAAAAGAAACGATAGATATAAATCATCCACCAAAAAGTGAGGCCTGGGCCCGTTGTTTGTGTGACGTGGAACAATTTCATTATTGTTAATGATTTATTTTGGAAGGGCTACAAAGTGGTAAAAGCCTTTTTTTTTTTTTTTAAATTAAGAAAGACAAGAAAGAAAGAAAGCAAACTTCAAGTGTTCCAGGTTCTTTGGTTCATTTTCACACTGTTCAACGTTCAGACCCCGTGTGACGAGTCCAGGAATGGGAGTCAAAAAAGGCGAATTTTGCCTTCCACCTCTGCTTCAGGGCATTTGTTGCTTCCTGTGGATTTCTCGGGGCAATTTTCCTGCTGTTTGCAGTGCGACTGTCAGAACCCATCACCAAACAGGGCAGAGCTGCTGCTCCTTACAGGAAATGAAATCCTGATTTGTTTTCTTCCTTTGCCGTAGCCTCGTGTGCTCATCCCCAGCCCACGCTCCCCTGCAGCATCCTGCCCACACCTTGCAGCAGGTGGAACACGGCTCCACCCCAGTTAAAGCCACCAAAAGAAACAAAATTCCAGCGGTGTTGCAGTCCCACAGGTGACGCTGATGCTGCCACCAAAGCTCCTGGTCTGTGCTGCTCCTTCACCCTCTGCTCCTTCCACCCATCTCTGCTTGCAGTGCCAGCGTCGATTGGTCCTGAAAATTAGAGAAGGCACAAAATTCCTCCGGGAACAGAGAATCATGGAATTCCTGAGTGGGAATAAACCCACAGGGATCATGGATCCAGCCCCTGTCCGTGCCCAGAGCCCCAACAATCCCCCCCGGGCATCCCTGGCAGCGCTGTCCAAAGGCTCCTGGAGCTCTGGCAGCCTCGGGGCCGTGCCCATTCCCTGGGGAGCCTGGGCAGTGCCCGGCACCCTCTGGGGGAAGAGCCTCGCCCTACAATCCCCCCTCAATCCCTCCTGGAACAGCTCCAGCCCCTCCCCGGGTGCTGTCCCAGGAGCAGAGATGGGAGCTGGCCCTCAGCAGGAGCTGCAGCCCCCGATGGTTCTCCCTCAGCTCCAGCTGGACTATCCAAGATCCCTCAGCTGCTCCTTCCAGCCCCTTCCCCATCTTTGTATCCTCCTCCAGGAGCTCTCTGTTCCCGAAGCTCCCACGTGTGCCCACACCTGCCTCGGGAATGACGGCACAGATCCCCTCCAGGGGCCGCAGCCCCGGGTCACCCATCCACAAATCCTTGGCTTTGTCTCCTTCCCTCTTCCCGGAGAGAGCTCCAGACAAACAACGGCATTGCCATGGAAATGCTCGCAGCCGGCTCCCGGCGTCGCTGGCACCGGCGTCTCCTGATGGCTCCTGAGTCCTCCTGGCAGGACCCAGCGGTGTGGGGATGTGTCACCACCCCACGGGTGAGCTCTGCAACCTCGGGGGAGCTCCAGGGCGAGGCGTTGGGGCGGCAAAGACAGCAAACCCCCAGAGGGGACATCGCCTGGTGCCCATCCAAGCCCGCGATGGGTTTGCTGTGGCTGCTGCTGCCATCCCTAAAAGGGTGAGGAAATAAAGGTGGGAACAGTGTGGGCTCTGTGATAATTTTCCACCTGGAAATTTTCCACCTGGGGCTGTGGTGGTGCCAGCATTGTCAGCTGCTGCCTTGCTGCTGGAGGGGCAGGCCCGGGGGTGAATTCCGGCCTTCGCTGCCCCGAGAACGGCAGGGAGGCATTGGGGACCTTCTGTTTTATCTGGGATTGCCGCGAGAACTTGGGAACGGGGCACATTAGGGAGGCAGCAGCAAAGGAAACGATCCTGGGAATTGCTGATGGTGTGGGATCCTCCAGTTTGGGACAAGGGGGGAACTGTGCAGATTCCGCTGCTCCAAACGCAGCGAAGGAGTTGCTGTTACTCCCCGAGTTCTTCTGCTGAGAAAAGCAGGAGTTGTTCTGCCCGGCAGCCTTGGAACATCTGATTACACAACACAGAGGGTTCCACATCCCATAGAGCAACGCCACAGGTCATGGTTTCACTTTTTGTATCTCGTTCCAACGTGGGAATTACTAAAATAATCTCCTTTCTTTTTGGATGTATCAGCACTCACAACATCTCTGCAAGGGGCTCTTTGACTTCCTGCTTCCCTGCAACTGCTGCTGCATATTCCCACAGGTTGTTTTCCGGATGGATTTGCTGCAGGAATGGCTCTGTGTTTTGCCCAATCTAAAATTTGGGAGATAAATCCCCACGTTTTGCTGATAGAACGCACAAAGTTCTGTCCTGCTGCAGCTCACTTTTGGTTGCAGCCCTGTACTCATTGCAAGCGGCAGTCAGGTGCATCATCTCCCACTAAAAAAAAAAAAATCGGGATGTTTTCCAGACATTGTAGCTGCTGAAACAAGTCAGAAAAAAAATATCTGTATTTTAACAGGCTGCACTGCTGAGGATCATTGTGGGACCTCAGAAAGGGAATTACAGGAGCAAGAATATCCTGGAAGGGACCCACAGGATCATCCTGCCCTGCACGCACAGCCCAAAAATCCCAGCCTGTGCCTGCTGGGGGACACTCCCCTTCCATTGTCCCTTGCTGGGCAGTGGAGTGGGAGTGTTTGGACACAGGGACACACAAGGACACGCCTGGCAGAGCTGGGCTTTGCTGCCAGGCTGGGCCTGCCCTGATTCGCTTCCCTTGGTAACTCAGGCTCAGCACCCCCTGCTCCTGCCAGGCCTGCTGGGCTGCTAAATTGGCTGTTAAATGGCACAGCAGAGCCAGCAGGGCTGCAAATGGAAAAGGGAATCCTGATTTTTCTTGGAAATTAAGAAGTCCTGGACATGGGTTGGTGTCAATAAGAAATGATGCTGGCAATTGTTTCCTTCTGTCGGAATTGGACAGTCACGGAATGGTTTGGGTTGGAAAGGACATTAAATCCCACCCAGGGTCACCCCTGCCATGGCAGGGACACCTCCCACTGTCCCCAGTGTCCAACCTGGCCTCGGGCACTGCCAGGGATCCAGGGGCAGCCACAGCAAATCTGGGAATTCCATCCCCACCCTGCCAGGGAACAATTCCTGATTCCCAAGATCCCATCCAATCCTACTTTGAAGCCATTCCCTGTGTCCTGTCCCTCCATCCCTTGTCCCCAGTCCCTCTGCAGCTCTCCTGGAGCCCCTTTAGGCCCTGCCAGGGGCTCGGGAGCTCTCCTGTGTTGGCTGTATAATTTTAGGTGTGTTTTTTTTGGGGTTTTTTTGGGTTTTTTTTTTTTTTTTTTTTTTTTTTTTTTTTTTTTGAGGTTGAAATTCTGAGAGAGGTTTCTGAGTTTTTTATTTGAAATGTGGCAGAAAGAGCTGAGCCTCTGGCCCTGGCACAGGGTGCCCAGAACAGCTGTGGCTGCCCCTGGATCCCTGGCAGTGCCCAAGGCCAGCTTGGACACTGGGGACAGTGGGAGGTGTCCCTGCCCATGGCAGGAGGTGGCACTGGGTGGGCTTTAAGCTCTTCCCAACCCAAGCTCTTCTGGGATTCTGTGATGTTGATTTTTTATCCATTCAGATTTTCCTGCCTGCAGAGTTTTCCTCCAAGGCCTTTCCTTTGTTCCTTCCCAGTGAATAAAAAACTCCACGCTGAGCTCGAGCTTTCTCCCTCTTCCAGATGAGCCAGAGCTGTTTCCTGCACTGCCCTGAGGAAACTTCCTGCAAATTCATGGGAAAGCTCAGGTGCCATCAGGGCACTCTTCCTGCTCCCAGAGATTGCTGATGCCCCTCTGGAGGAGCTGCAGCCCCTGGTGATCTTCCTGCTCCCAGAGATTGCTGATGCCCCTCTGGTGAGCTCTGACCTCAGTCCTGAACCCCCAAACCCCCAAATCTTTCACATCTGGGGGGGCTTTCAGCAAAATCTCCAGGTTTTACGTTCAGTTTGGAAGCCTGGGTGTGTGGGGGGGTTGAAGCACTCTCAAAACAACATTTTACTACCGAACTCCTGTCCGGGCAGGAACACAAATTCCCAGAAATTTCAGACCAGTTTGAGAAAAACTGTGATTAAATTCTTCAAGCCTCCCGAATTCCCTGGTGATTCAATCCCGCAGGTCGATGATATCGGTGACATCCAACACCTGTAAGCTCCTGATCTCTGTCAAGCAGAGTAACTTTGCGCAAGTGTTAATTGGAGGGATTAACACCTGCATTAATCATCAGCACAAACTGAGTTTGAGCCTTCTGATTGTATTTTATGGCACCTGCTGCAGGCTGAACATGCAGGAATCAGTGGTTTATCCAAAAGATTTGAAATTATTCCATTGTACCAAGCAGTTTCCTTAATATATTGCTGCAAGGACTAAATTCCTTTGGAGTGTGACTCCAGTGAGCTCTGTCCACTGATTTGGATCCTGTCTGTCACTTGAAATTTTAAATTTTTAATTTAAATTTTAAATTTTGAATTGTCCCCGTGTAATAAAGAAACCAAGGCTAAGAGCAAGGCCTTTTGTTGTCCCCCAGGATGATTTTTCTCTGCCTGGCAGCAACAAAGAAGGTGCTCGATGAATCTGCTTTGTGCCATTCCAAGAGAGAATTCCTGAATCTGTGGAATCAATGATGTGGGATCTGCAAGTCTTCTGCAGGTGGGCGGTGCTGGGTGGACTGGATGATCCTGAAGGTCTCTTCCAGCTTTGTGTTCCCAGGATTTCACATTTACTGAGTATTTCTGACATCTCTACACTGACCTACGGAGGTTTTTTGGTTTTTTTTTCTGAGGGATATCTTGGACAAAACCATTTGAGCATGTCCTGGATCATGGAATCTTTAAATGGAATTGGTCTTCAAATGGAAATCCAAACGTTTCCTGTTCCATCAGAAATCCTGCACAGGGAATGGACTCTTGGAAGCACCAGCCTGGAGCACAGAGGGACCTGCAGGTGGGCAAGAGCTCCATGAGAGGTCGAGCAAAGTCACAATTCCAGATGGATTTCCCGAGACCTGAAAATGCTGCAGAAATGCCTGAAATCTGCATTTCCTGCCCAGACACACTCTTTGAACAGGAAGGAGGATTTTTGAATGGAAATAGAATGAATGTCCAGGAAAACCTGGTGCAGAAATTGTCTCTGTAAGAAAAGGGGAGACAGAGCCCGGCTGAACATTCTCCACTTTATTAAGCTGAGATTTGGGAAGAGTCACCATGATCAGGGAAGCAGAATACAGGTGGGCTCCACTAAAACAAGGGAGAAATTATTTTCCTTGGTTATTTTCTTGCTTTTCTCGTGTATTTTCCAGGTTCTGAGCATTTCTGATTGGTATCAGCACTGTGAACAGCAACATGGCTTTTGCATGTGTGATTTCTGAGGGTGAAGGGATCAAACCTCCTCACTCCTCTAAATTAATCTGGGTTGGGGATTCCTCGGAGAAAATGTGGGCTTAAACTTAATTAAATTGGATCAGTTGGTTCGTCAAATTCTATTTGCACAACACAGTTTATTAGCAGCAAATTCCTGCCCAGAGAAGAGGCCAAACAGCTGGAAAAGCAGGGAGAGGCTTCGTGGGGGAGGCGACATTTTAATTGCACGGAATTCCATTCTTGCTTCCTCAGCGCTGCGAGGATTGCTCAGCACAACCTCAGAACCCTCTGGAAGGAACTGAGGAGGCAACTCAGCCAATTTCCCGGAATAAGAGAATCCCTGAGGTGGGAAAAGCCCCTCCAGCCCAGGCAGTCCCAGCTGTGCCCGCCTTGTCCCCAGCCCGGAGCTCTGAGTGCCACCTCCAGGTGCCACCTGCAGGGACGGACACTCCAAAGCTCCCTGGGCAGCTCATCCCAAGGCCTGAGCACCCTTTCCATGGGGAAATTCCTGCTGCTGGCCAAGCTGAGCCTCCCCTGGGCCAGCCTGAGGCCGTTCCCTCTCCTGCTGTCCCTGTTCCCTGGGAGCAGAGCCCGACCCCCCGGCTGTCCCCTCCTGGCAGGGACTTGTGCAGAGCCACCAGGTCCCCCCTGAGCCTCCTTTTCTCCAGGCTCAGCCCCTTGCCCAGCTCCCTCAGCCCCACCTGGGGCTCCAGCCCCTTCCCCAGCTCTTTGTCCCTCGGCTGCTTCTCATTTCCTTGCCTTGGCTCTGGGACAAGGCCAGGGTCAAGGGCTGCTGCCCCCTCAGTGTTTGCAGAGGGATCCAACCAAATCCATCCCTCAGGTTCCTGACAAAACCTCTCATTCCCCTGACAGAGCAGCAGTGCCTGTCCCTGGTTGTCTCCCAGGTGATGGGATTGCAGGCTGCTCTTGCCAGAAACGCTCAGGATGCAGCCTGCCTTGATTTATTAATTTATTCCTCTGTTTTATTTCTTTATTTTGCACAAGACACCAACAGAGCTCAACGTCCTTTTTCTCACCTGTGGCAGGAAACCACTGAAGCAGAAATTCAGCCATTCTGGCACCTTCTGTGTCTGTTTACAATCACTGAAGTCAGGGAAGGACCTCAAGAAATTATCTGGGGCTCTGAACCCTTTCAGTGTTTGCATCTGAGAGCTGACTTTTCTCTTTGTTTTCCCCCTGCTTTGAGGTTGCTGGAAAGAACTTCCTGGGAGCTGAGAGATGCTTCACCCATGGACAGCACCCTTGGGGATGTCTCCAGCTCCAGATGTCACCGGAGCCTTTCAAATCCATTTCTGCAGCTTTTTAGGTCCAGTTGCCTCAAAGCTTCTTCCCTCGGGCTTCCCCAACCCACCAATAATCAGTGATGCTTTTTCCAGCTGCATTTAACTCCCTCAATGCCCTCCAAGGCTTCCTTAACTCCCTAAATTAGGAAGTTTTTCCTTAAATCCAGCAGAAACTGTAATTCTGGTGGTTTTTCTTTTTTTTTTGAGCTTTAAGCTCCCTCCTCCCCTCCAAGCACGGAGAGTTTCCTGCTGCCTTCTACCTGTTACATATTTGAAGACTCTTATCATGTTTCTTCTCTGTCCTATTTTCTCCAGATTAAAACAACCAAACCCAGTTCTTTGAGATTCCCCTCCGGGGTCAGCTTTTTTAAAGACTTTTCAGCACCTTTTTGTGCTCTCAGGACTTTCCCTAATTGGCCTCGTGAGGAAGCTGGAGACCACGCTGGGGTTTCTCGAGGTCAGTGACCAAAGGGAATCGTTCATTTTGCACTTTCAGACCTCCCCAGGGCTGAGTGGGAGTGCAGGAATTACTCCACGCATCCCAACCAGCCTGTTTAGACATTTCAGGACAATCCTTGCTTTCCCACCCCTTTTTTTTTTGATTCCCAGGGAGCTTAAGATCTTCCAAAATCCCCATGGGATTTTGTCCAGGTTTTTTTTGCCTTGTTGGCTCCTTCCACCGGGGGGGGGCTTTATTCTTATCTAAAACTGAGTTTACACCTGCACTGGATCCTGCTGTTTCCACACCGTTTCTTCAAGGATCAAGACGTTAATCCTGGCAGAACTTTCCCACTCAACCCTTCATCCTCCAAAACACAAGGCAAAACGGGGAACGGCACAAACGCCGGGGGCAGGGCATCGGTAAACAAAACGCTTCCCATCATTTTTCCACACCAACAACAAACCCTCTCGGAGAGTTTTTGATGTTCCAAACAGCTGAGTCCACCTCACAATGGTTTCATTTTAGTTTCCCTGAGCGGAGGCTGTGCTGAAAGCCTCGCTCCAGTCAAGATATGCAGTATCTATTGTCCATAAGAGCTGCTACTTGTCAGGGGAGGAAATGAGCCTGCCTGGGCAGGATTTGTTCCTGGCAAATCGTTCTTGGCCTCCACTTATCATTTCATTATTTCCCATGCACAAAAGAAAACTTTGTTTCGTGGTGTGTTTCCAGAAATTTCCAGGAATTCAAGTTGGGCTGTTTTCTTCTCTTCTGACATTCCCCAAGCTGTTTTTTTTTTTTTTCTTTTCACTCAGGTGACTGCAGCACCTGTCCCTGCTCTCCCCTCTTCCAGGTGTGGGAAGAGATTCCTCGTGGATTCCTCTAGGATTCAGCCAGGCCTCCACGTCCTCTCAGTTGGTTTCTGCCAGGTCTGGCTGACTGGAAAAAGCCCCAACTCGCTGAAATGTTCTGCTCTGGTCTCTCTGTTCTTCGTGGTTACTCAATGGCCCATTGTTCATTCTCCTTGCTGAGGCGTGAGGAGAAAAAGCCATCGATCATTTTGCCCTCCCCTGTGTCACCTCTTCCCATGCTGCCATCCCGGAGGAAGAGCACGTCAGCTTTTCGCCATTTTCTTGCTCTAACTCCTAAAGGACAGCCACACCTTCCTGGAATTTTCCTCTTTCCTTTGCTAATTCCATTGATTTTATTTGTTTTCACTCTTACAGGCTTCTGCTTTTATTGCTGTTCCCACTTTGCTGGAGTGTCTGCTCGCACTGGAGGGTTAATGAGCCACTGATTGGGATTTAATTGAGTTGTGGCCCGAAGATGGGACACAGGAACCAAAGGTGTGCCTGTGGTGGCTCCTGCAGCTTCTCCCAGAGCCTCCCTCTGCCTGCTCGTGCATTTAGAGCTGTTCCCTCACCAGGGAACAATGGAATGGTTTGGGTGGGGAGGGATCTTAAAGCTCAACCCCTGCCATGGACAGGGAACCTTCCACGAGGTTCCACACCCAGCCTGAGCTGGGACATTTCCAGGGATCCAGGAGCAGCCACAGCTTCTCTGGGCACCCTGTGCCAGGGCCTGCCCACCCTCCCAGGGATCAATTCCTTCCCAATGTCTCATCTAATCTCATTTTGTATCTCTCTAATCTTATCTTGTATTCCACATAAGCTACAATTGGTTACAATCACTTTTGGACTCTATCACTGGCCTGCCTCTCTCCCAGTTTAAAGCTTTTCTTAGTTCAGCCATTTGTCCCTCTTTTTTCCCCAGGCTCTGCTGGCCCTCAGCAGTTTGGGATAACCCAGCTGAGCCCCCTATGTCACTGCACCTCCCAAACCACACCTTAATTCCCAGGGTTCCTGAGCCTCAGATCCCTCCACAGTCATTCCCACCAGCACCCAGCTGTATTTCTCAGAATTCCTGGAATTCCTGAGGCTGGAAAAGCCCTCCCAGCCCAGGCAGTCCCAGCTGTGCTCATCTTGTCCCCAGCCCGGAGCTCTGAGTGCCACCTCCAGGTGACACCTGCAGGGACGGACACTCCAAAGCTCCCTGGGCAGCCCCTGCCAAGGCCTGAGCACCCTTTCCATGGGGAAATTCCTGCTGCTGGCCAAGCTGAGCCTCCCCTGGGCCAGCCTGAGGCCGTTCCCTCTCCTCCTGTCCCTGTTCCCTGGGAGTAGAGCCCAACCCCTCCTGTCAGGAATTTTGGAGACTCCTGGTCCCACCTGGCAGAGCCCCAAACACTCAGGAGAAGGGTGAGAGGCACCATCCTGGGTTTAGGGTTTTTTGGGGCAGGACACTTCTGGGATATCAGGATGAACAGCAGGAAGATGCCCCTTCCTCCCCTTCCCATGGAAAAGAACAACCAGCCATGAACATGTTTTGTTTCCTCCTGGGTGTCATGGGTTTGGGACGGGCTGGAATTACCTGCACTCGAAGGTTCTTGAGATTCTGGTATCTCAGTTTGAGACAGTGAAGAGCTCAAGTGAATATTTCGAGAAGTTGCAGCGATCCTCATTCAGAGCACTTCACACGTGTAGCACCAATTGAATTCATTCCATCTGGGATCATTCAGCACTTCTGCAAATGAGACCACAAAATGTCAATTCAGACACTCAGAAACTGGGAGGGTGAAATTCATGGCCACCTGCAAGAAGTGCGGTTTAACTGACTCGTGCAGCCTCACCCAAGTAAGGAAGGAGGGATTCAATCCCTTCCTAAGGCACATCCCAGCTGGTTTAAACCCCAAGAGCTCATCCTTTCCCATGTGACCCCCTGCAAATCCACTGCTCATCTTCTGTCTGCTGAAACAAATGTGGAAAAACTTCGGCAGACAGCAGCCTCCTCCACTATGTCATCCTGACACAGCTCCAGAGTGGCTCCACCCTGAAAAATAAATGTGGCACGGAGCCCGTGGAAAAGAAAAGTCGGCAATTATCTACTTTGCATATGCAGATGCGAAGGAGAGGAAGGAGAAATAACGCTCCTCATTATGTGGTATTGATTTTGCAACCTAGTCCTCATCTAAAGCAGATTGGATGTGTGCAATTATGCGGCTTTTTAAAAGTAAACAGCGAAAAGAATCCAAACTCCTTCCATGGTGTGCAAGCATCACATTGTGGCAGATGGACACGGAGCTGCTGGAGAGAGCCCAGAGGAGGCTCCAGGATGAGCAGAGGGATGGAGCAGCTCTGCTGGGAGGAAAGGCTGGCACAGCTGGGATTGTTCAGCCTGGACAGGAGAAGCTTTGGGCTGAGCTGAAGGAAGTGTCTGAAGGGAGCTGACAAGAAAGATCCCAGATCCATGGAATGGTTTGGGTTTGGAGGGACCTTAAAGCTCCTCCAGATCCATGGGCAGGGACACCTCCCACTGTCCCAGGCTGCTCCAAGCCCCAATGTCCAACCTGGCCTTGGGCACTGCCAGGGATCCAGGGGCAGCCACAGCAAATCTGGGAATTCTATTCCAGGGCCTGCCCACCCTGCCAGGGAACAATTCCTGCCCAAGATCCCATCCAGCCCTGCCCTCTGGCCCTGGGAAGCCATTCCCTGTGTCCTGTCCCTCCATGCCTTGGGAATTGTCTCTCTCCAGGTTTCCTGGGGCTCCTTCAGGCCACCCTGAGCTCAGCCCAAAGCTTCTCCTGTCCAGGCTGAACAATCCCAGCTGTGCCAGCCTTTCCTCCCAGCAGAGCTGCTCCATCCCTCTGCTCATCCTGGAGCCTCCCCTGGACGCACAAATTCACGATTCTTCCTGTTCTCTTTTAGCTCGTTCATCCTCATACTATCCCATCTTTCCCTCTCCTAATCTTCCTCAAACCTAGCCTTTCTTCATCCCAGTCTTTCCATCTGTTCTCCTCTCTTTTGTTTTTCTCTCTTTCACATCCTCTCATTAGATCCTAGTCCTAAATCCTAAAGCCACCTGAAATGTGTGGTGTTTATGGACAAACCTCCTGGAGAAGTGAGGAAACAGCAGGGAGAACAGGCCTGCACCTGTCCAACACCCCTGCCCATACCCAGGCAAACAAAACCTCACCTGGCAGGGCAATTCCTCTTCCCACAGGCAATCCCTGTGTTCTGCCAACACCTCCATCTCTCCTCATCTGGGGCTGGAGGTAAGCAACACCCCAGTCCTAAACCTGGGATAAATTTTGCTTTTATTTTGATATTGAGTGGGGTTTCGTAGGTGGAAATTAAAGTTTTTAATAAGAGGAGAGAATTGGCTTTCTGTGGTGCACACAGGACCTCGTGCAAAACAAGGTTTAGTCCAGTCTAATCAAGAGACTGCTAAAACCCAAAATAGCTGTGGTTCAAGAGGCTCTGAGTGGTGACTTTGAGCTCTGGAAAGTGCCAGTTTTTCTTTCATTTCCCCCCCTTAACCCTGCCATGCTGGACCAGCTTCTTTGTCAGGAGCCTCTGAGATATTGCAGGACATTTTTTCATGGAATCCTAGAATTACTGAGGTTGGAAAAGCCCTCCCAGATCGTTGAGTCCAAGCTGTGACCCCCTTCCAAGGCCTGACCACCCTTTCCATGGGGAAATTCCTCCTGGGGTCCAACCTGAGCTTCCCCTGGCACGGCCTGAGGACATTTCCCCTTGTCCTGTCCCTGTTCCCTGGGAGTAGAGCCCCACTTTGCTACAACCCTCAAACATTCCCAACACCTTTCCCAAAGAAAACCTGCACTGGCATATGTACATGGAATGCACAAAGACATATTTTTATCTTCTGCTTTATTACAAAGAGTGATGTATTAAGGGTGGAATTATTCATCCATGTGATGCTCTTTGGGATAGGGGCACATGAGATAGACACCAGGACGCAGAGAGGGTGGTTTGCCCAAATTCCAGCATGAAAAACTCAGGACATTTTGCGTGACACCTATTACTTAAATAAAGTAAATAAAATCTCTCTCAGGGGAGTTTTATTTCCTTACTGAGCATTCAGGCCATGGCCACCACTCGTCGTTCAGACCACCCTCTCTAACCCTGGGCTTTTAAATATTAAATATTAAATTTTCTACAGTCTTTGGATGCTTTTGGGGGAAAAACCCAAGCTTGTGAGATTCAAGGGAGCTGGTAGTGAAAGATCTGGGGATCATCCTGAGCTTCCATAAAGGGATGGACAGAGCAGGAGAGGGCAGGGCTGGAGCGTGTCCAGGGCAGGGCAGGGAGCTGGGGAAGGGGCTGGAGCCCCAGGAGGGGCTGAGGGAGCTGGGCAAGGGGCTGAGCCTGGAGAAAAGGAGGCTCAGGGGGGACCTGGTGGCTCTGCACAAGTCCCTGCCAGGAGGGGACAGCCGGGGGGGTCGGGCTGTGCCGCTGTGTCCCAAGTGACAGAATGAGAGGAAATGGCCTCAAATTGCACCAGGAAAGGGTCAGCCTGGAGATTGAAAGGTATTTTGTGGAATGAGCTGCCCAGGGAGGTTTGGAGTCACTGTCTGTGGGAGTGTTCAGGAGGAGTCTGAGGTGGCCCTTGGGGACAGGGTTTGGGGTGATGCTGGTGGTGCTTGACTGGGACTGGAGGATCCTGGAGGGCTTTTCCCACATTGCTGATGACTCTGGGATGCTCCATGAGACGCCCACATACGTGTGACAGACAGGTGCAGTCACTACCTGCGTGGCTGAAGACCCTCAGGGACCCAGATTTCATTCCAGGGATGTCAAAAATCCACCTGGGAATGGGTTTACGAGGTCTCAGGATCAAGTGTTTCTGCTGGGAGCAAATCCCATCACGGACAAAAAATGGACTCAGGCTCAGGCTGATGTTTGGGGAGTCTTGAGACAGCTTTAAATACAGCTGGGGGGGATTCCCCAAAAGGGGGGAACTGGCCACATGAAGATGTGTATTCAGGGAGATTCCATGTGGAATGGAGTCAGAAGGGAGAATGAACAGTGGCAGTAAATTTATATCCTACTGGGAATCCGATACCGGCATTTGAAAGCAGCACTGGGAAGACGACAGGGACAGGGAATGAACGTTTCCTTTTCTTCCTGAGGAGTGTTTGAAGGAGGTAGAGCACTGGAAGAACTGGGAATTAGAGCTCTCCCCACTCCTTTCTGCCCCTGGCTAAAACGTGACAGCTCCAAATGTGCCAAAGGGAACATCGTGGATCACCTGTGGCTGTGCAGGGAGCACCTGGAGGGTGGGAATGGCTGAGGTGGGAATGGCAGGGATACCTGGGCATTCCCACCTCACCTGGATTTCCTCCTGAACTTGCCAGGTACAACGTTCAGAAAAAGGGAGAAGCTCAGGCCAGACAACACTGTATTAGAAAACAAACAGGGAAGGGAAGTAAAGGGAAGCAAGCCCAGGGAGAGTTTGTGTTGAGAGCACCGACAGGCAGTAAATTCTCCCTGTCAGCTGCCTGGCAATTACTGCCCGAGCACGGAGGGGTGGGAGCTTGGGAATACCTGTAAACACTTCTGCACAGGCAATTTGTCTTGTAGCAGTACCCAAAACAGCTCCCAGGACTCCCACAGCCCTCCTGCCTGGAGGGCACAGGATGTGCTGGGAACCACGGGGAGCTCACACCTGCTCCAGACGAGGAAGGCCCACAGCAGTACCGGGGCTGGCTGAGCTGCAAGTCCTGCGGAAAAGCGCTGGGAGAAGTTTTCTGTTTCCATTCCTGCCCTCAGGAGTGCCCTGCACTGACTGTGGCGGCCTCCCTGTGCGGGCAGAGCAGAAGCAAACGACCCTGGCTATGGAAAGGGCATGGCTGGGGCGCCCTGGGATGGCGTTGAGGTCTCTCTGGGTGGGCTGGGGTTGGGATTCCAGTGATATCTCATTGAAGTTTTTTAAAATCTCGAGATCTGCCGCTTTCTCTGCTTCCCCTTGGGCCTCGGGCATGGTGGGGCTGCTCTTTCCTGAGGACAGGACTGAGCAGTGAGGCCTTCAACAGCTCGGGCAAAAACCTGTCTCGCCCCAAAGCCACATTGTTGGGCATCGGTGTGAGGGAAGGGAGGGATAATTCTCTGTTGTGGACAAGACAGAGTGTTCAAACAAACCCTCCCAGGCCCCTCAAACACCTTCTCTAGCGGGAGCAAGTGGTTCAGCTCCCAGCACAGCCCGCCTGGACGCTGGTGTCGGATGTGCTGCAGCCGGAGGGATCTGTGTGTGCCACTGACCTTGGTGGCTGCACGTGAGCACCAGGCCAGGGGCGCGTGCCAGGCTGGGAAACGCGTGTCCAGAACCTCCCTCGCTGGGAGGACTCGGCCACCAAGGCCAGACACGCAGCTTTAACTGCATCCTGCTGCTCCTCAGGCCTCCACACCCGGCCACGTCCACCCGAGAGCCGCTCACCCCGTGGCTGGGACCGCGGGTGCCCTGAGGATGGGGACAGACCTGGGGGGGCTCGAAGGATGGGAAATGTCCTGGCTGTGCACTGGGGAGTTCTGAGGGTGGAGAAGTTCTGGGGGGTGCACTGGAGGATTCCGCAGAAGGAGAAGGTCCTGGCTGTGCACTGAGGAGCTCTGAGGACAAGCGGACTTGCCCCGGCAAGTCCTGGGGGTGCACTGAGGTGTCCTGAGGATGAGGAAGGTTCTGGAAGGTGCCAAAGTTGGCCAGGGCTCGAAGCAACCTGGCCCTGTGGAAGGTGCCCGTGCCCATGGCAGCGGGTTGAGCGGGACGATTCCCCATGTCCCATCCCCCTGAGCCTTTCGGTGCCTGGGTGACACAAGCAGGGTGTCCCACACATGCAGAGTGACACAAGCAGGGCGTCCCACACGAACGGGGTGACAGGGGCAGGGTGTCCCACATGAGCAGGGTGACACGAGCAGGGCGTCTCACACAAGCGGGGTGACATGAGCAGGGTGTCCCACACAAGGAGAGTGACACGAGCAGGGTGTCCCACACACGTGGAGTGTCCCACACAAGTGGGGTGACATGAGCACAGTGTCCCACACGAGCACGGTGACACGAGCAGGGTGTCCCACACGAGCCCGGTGACACGAGCAGGGTGCCCCACACGAGCACGGTGTCCCACACGAGCACGGTGACACGAGCACGGTGTCCCACACGAGCCCGGTGACACCAGCCCGCTGCCCCACACGAGCACGGTGTCCCACACGAGCCCGGTGACACCAGCCCGCTGCCCCACACGAGCACGGTGTCCCACACGAGCACGGTGTCCCACACGAGCCCGGTGACACGAGCACGGTGTCCCACACGAGCACGGTGTCCCACACGAGCACGGTGTCCCACACGAGCACGGTGACACCAGCCCGGTGTCCCACACGAGCACGGTGTCCCACACGAGCACGGTGACACGAGCACGGTGTCCCACAGGAGCACGGTGACACGAGCACGGTGTCCCACACGAGCACGGTGACACCAGCCCGGTGACCCACACGAGCACGGTGTCCCACACGAGCACGGTGACACCAGCCCGGTGACCCCAGCCCGCTGCCCCACCCGCGCGGCGCGGCCCGAGCCGCCCCCGCCACGCGCGGCCCACACGCGGCGCGGCCGCGAGCCCCGGCCCCCACCGCCGGCGGCGCTCCATGCGCGGCCCCGGCCGGCTGCGAGCGCGGCCCGGCGGGGGGAGCGAGGGGGCGGCGCAGTGGAAATTTCCACTCCCTGCAGCGGCGGCGGCGGCGGCGGCGGCCGCGCCGGAGGCTCGGGCGGCTCGGCGGGGCCGGGGGGCGGCGCCGGCCCGCGGGGGCAGCGCGGGGAGGGCCCGGCCGTGCCCGCGCGGGGGTCCCGGCCCGGAGGCCGCGGTGCGGGGCAGCCCCGGCCCGGCGGGGGCGGCGCCAGGAGCGGGCAGGGCCGGGCCCGGTCGAGCGTGCGCAGCTCCTGCGCCCTTTAAGCCGCGCCGCCCCTGCCCGTACGGGTGTCTGAGCCGCGGGAGCCGCGCGGGAAGGAGCCGCCACAGCACCGCCGGGACGCGCTTTCCTCTTCCTCCTCTTCCTCCTCCTCCTCCTCCTCCTGTCCCCCTCCTGCTCCTCCTCTCCGGCCTCGCCGCAGCCCCCTCCTCCCCGCCCCGTGTCCCCGCTCCTCCCGCCACTGGCAGCTCTAAGATGCCCCGCTATGAACTGGCTTTGATCGTGAAAGCCATGCAGAGGGTGAGTGAGGGAGAGGAGACGGGAGGAAGGGAGGGAGGCAGGTGGGACCGGCAGATTCCCTCCCCCCCGTTGCCCCGTGGTGCCGCCGCGGTGTCCCCTCGGTGTCCCCTCGGTGCCCGCTGTCCCCGCCGCCCCGCGTGGCCCGGCCGGCCCTTGTCGCCCGCAGTGTCGCAGCGTGTCCCGGGCACCGCGGGGCTTCCTCCGCGCCCCGGCCCCTCGCCCGTCGCCCCTTCCCTGCCCGCACCCTCGGAGACTTGGCGGAGTCGCTCCCCCCGAGCCGCAGTCCCCTCTCCCCCTCCCCTCCGGTCCGCAGGTAAGCAGATCCCACGCTTTGCGAGCCACAGAGATGCGGTTTTTCCTTGCCCGTCCCCTCCCTCCCTCCCTTCCCTCCCTCCCTCCGCGCCTGGTGCAGGTGAAGCCGGCCCTTCGCATCTCCCTCTGCAGCACCAGCGCTTTCCATCCATCCATCCATCCATCCATCCATCCATCCATCCCCCTCCCCGCACCTGCGCTGGCATCCCCGGGCACCCCCTCGGCTCGAGGGAAAACGGGGAGGGGGGCAATAAAAAACCCCCAAGGGTTCTCTCCAACCGCGGGGTGCCACCTTTCCCCCCGCCCCGGTGACGGGGTTTTGGCCGCACCAGTTGAGCGGGGCCGATATAGGCTGGCCCGTATCGCCCCCGGGAAAGGGGCGCTGGGGGTGGCAGCAGCCGTTGCCGCTGTTTTTTGGCAGCGCGGTGATAACAGAGCTCGGTTAAATGATGCTGTTCCCATTCGGCAGGAGCTGAGTCAATACGTGGGGGAAGGAGGAGGGTGGTGGTGGTGGTGGGGCGGGGGGGAATGGGGGATGTGTGTGCGTAAAAATAATAATAATAAAACAGAGCCGTCTCCGCGCGGATGGGAGGTTTATTTGGTAAATAACGGCCGATACTGACCCTTCTCTAGTACCTTCTATAGCCTTTGTTTATCTGCTACTTTCCAGCTTAATGCTGGTGTTGGAATGTAGCAGCACTTGCG
Organism: Chamaea fasciata; assembly: GCF_029207755.1. NCBI lineage: Eukaryota > Metazoa > Chordata > Aves > Passeriformes > Sylviidae > Chamaea > Chamaea fasciata. Next base: position 115,839,008 of record NW_027094087.1, on the reverse strand, counting down.
CTGGGCTGGAGCCCTCTCTGATCCTGGATACTCTGGGATTTACCCTCGGTTCCCACCAGCCCCCTTTCCCAGCGAGCAGCAGCAGCTCAGCAAGCGTGGCCGCGGTTTTTTGGGAATTACGGGAGCACGTCTGGTGTGCCGCATGCACTAGTACATTTCCATTCATTTTACATGGACCATCCACATGTCGGGGCTGGCTGCTTCTTCTTCTTCTTCTTTTTTTTTTTTTTTTTTTTTTTTTTTTTAAATATATTTTTCCCCGTGGTTTAGCTGCAGGAGCTGTAGTAGAGACACATCTCACCTGGGTCCTCTAGTGGAGAAACTCAGCAGCAGGGAGAGAAAGCCGGGTGACATTGCTGCACCAGCTCACCCGGGCAAAACCACGCTGCTTTTCCACTCGCCTGTCCACGTAGAATTTTTATCCGATTTTATTTTTTTTTTTTTTTTGCACCTTTCCACACCTCTCCCCGTGGGGGGATGAGGCAGAGGTGCTTTCTGTAGCCGCGCTGTTGATGTGGGAGATGCCTAAAGCCGGGCGGGCGCTGGGAATGCAGGGCAGGACAGCAAGCGTAGCAAATGTGCCACAACACTGAGGCAGGAATAAACTGACTTCTCTGAAAGGATGCCACGGAGTGCTCTCTGCGGGAAAGGCTCCCTGGTTTCTAGGATCTGACCACGGAGATGCAGGGATAAGCTTTTAGCTGCGAGATGCTTCTAATGAGCATCAGTGCACTCTGGATTTAACATCTGCCACCTTTGCCTCTTTTGAAGTTGGACTCTCCAGCATGTTCTTTCCACATGGATGTACCTTCAAGGGTTTTTTGTTTGTTTTTTTTTTTTTTTTTAGCTCTGTGATTATGTCCAAACACTTCAGTTTGTGCTGGTGTTTTTAACCCACCCTTGTTGTCAGTCTAAAATTTAGAGTCTGTCTGTAGGTGCTGCTATTTTCGTGCTGTTTTCAGCACACCAGGTCTGGCTGCTTTTTCTTTTCCCAGTATTTTGCTGCTCCCGCCTTTCTTGTGCCACGAGAACGCTTGGGAATATTTCCTCCAGTGGTTTTATGCTGCGTTGTGCTGCTGGATCTTGGCTGGGGTGGGGGTTGCTCTAATGACCCCTGCAAGCTGTGCATAATCCTGGCCGTAACACTGAATTAAACGAGGCAAAATATGAGGATAATAAACCAGGCTGGAACAGTGGAATGGTTCCACAACTCCTTCCTGTCGAAGAATAAACGACGTTGCTTTTCCACACGGGTGACAGCACCTGGGCAGGTGTTCCCTGTCCTGCCCTCTGTGGTGGCTGCGTGTCCTGGTGCTGTCTGAGCCAAGTGCTGGCTCTTCTTTTGGTGTCTGTGACGTCTCTGACAGCTCCCCTGTCCTCCAAAAAAAAACCCCAAACCCTTGTCACTTGGCTTTCCTGTGCTTTAGGGCTCGTCCTGAACTTCTGGGAGCTCTCTGGCAGCTTGCTGCTAAACCTCAGCCTGGAGACTTTGCTGCCTCTCTCTTCAGTGGCAAACTTGGTGCTTCTGTGGGGTTTTCCCCTCCCACAACTTTCTTTTAATAATCCCCTTGGCGTTCTCAGGGATCCAGAAGAAGTCCATCCAGTTCGTTTTTTGTTACTTTAAACCCTGTTGCTGCCTGGCCCTGCTCGTGTCCAAGTCAGGGATTCTTTCCCCCCCCCTTTTTTTTTTTTCCTGCATGTGGCTTCTGTTTGGAGTCTGTTGGGAGGGTCCCAGGGCAGCACATCCCATCCATCCTGCCTTGATGCTCTCCTCAGGCTTGGCAGGCTCCAGAGCCTCTTCAGCTCTCCCTTTTGTGCCTTAAAAATGCAACACCCAAGAGCTCTGGGAACAGTGGGGGCACGGGGGAAAACTTTCACTTCACACTGGTTTTAGTTTCCAGCCTTTGTCACTGGTTGTCTGCATGTACTTTATACAGAAAAAGTCAGGATTTTATTCTGAAGTCAAGAGCTGGGCAGCTCTTCTCTATCCTGATTTGTGAGAGGTAATGGACTTGGACTAAAACCACTGTGTTTTTATATACTAAAACACAGGATATTTTTTATATACTCTGTATATAAATACATAGTTTTTTCACCAGCAGAGCCCTCACTTAGTGAGTCTCAAGAAAACAATAATAAAAGCCCTGAAAGCACCCCCAAAATAAATCATCCCCCCTGTTCTGTGGTGTACTTTGAGGGCAAAGGGGGTTTGTGTTGCTGCGTGTGAGTTGATGGAGGAGAACGCTTCGGGCAGAGTAAGGTGTGAGCACACTGAGGTGAAATGATTCATTTTGCCCGTTGTGTTGCTTTCCACACCACGGCGTGGAAAGAGCAAATGCCGAGGGGAGCTGGGGGGGAGCCTGGTGGCAGATTTGTTATCAGCAGGGTCCGGGTGTTTGCAAACCAAACGTTGTTACCTGCCCACAGCAGCGCCAGCCAAGCCGTGCTGGAGGGAAAGGTGCAGAGTGAACGCACAGCTGGCCACGGCCTGAATTCCCTGTTTTTCGTGGCAAAAGCTGAGTTTCTGAGGGTTCCTGATTTTTCTCCCGTCTTTGGCTCTGAGTGGGAGGATTGTGGCAGGGCAGGACTTTGAGCAGGGAAGGGCAGTGAGTCCCCAGGAGTGAATCCCCAGGAATTTTCTGGGGCTGGGAGAGCAGGACTCTGCAGGGAGCTCTGAAACTCCCTGGGAAGGAAGTGAGGGGGAAAGGGAAGGAAGGAAAGGCTGGAAGTGGTTTCCTCCTGCTCCTCCAAGGCTGTTTGTGCAGAGTGACTGTGGGATGGAAATGCCAGACCTCTGAGGGGACTGGGACACAGAGTGGGAATCTCCCAGGCCTTGAGCTTGGAAAAGACCTCCAGGATGGAGTCCAGCCTTTAATTGATGCCCACCTTGTCACCCAGGGCAGAGCACAGGGACGCCCATCCAGCAACATTCCTTTGTAACTGGAACTGATCGAGCACTTTGTAAATAACTCAGAGCGTTTCACTGAAAACGAGGGAAATTATCAATATTTTATCAGCAGCGTGCTCATCTTCACCTCTGACAAAGTTCATACGCACAGTGTTGTAGTCTCAAACCTAGCCACCTGGGTTTTTTTCTGCAAATACCTGGACCAGGAGACCCATCCACCCATTTCTGGAATCCCAGAGTGGTTTGGCTTGGAAGGAGGGGGTCTTAAAAACCACCCTGTTCCACATGGCAGGGACACTTTCCACTAGCCCAGGTTGCTCCAAGCCCTGTCCAACCTGGCCTTGGCCACCTCCAAATAATAATAATAATAATAATAATAATAATAATAATAATAATAATAATAATAATAATAATAATAATCCTGCAGTGGATGTGGGCTCTCATTCCTCCAGCCATGTTCTCACAACACAACTTGTCTTCAGCAGCTGTTTGTTGCTTTTGGAGTGGGTTGCCGTGTCTCTAAAATTCTCCACCTGCCATGTGGAGATTGTTGGCTATTTTGGGAATGCCAAAGTAAATGGGCAGTAGTGTTGCTTGACATCTTGACTATTCCACTTAATTGCCGTGTAGGCAGCTGCAGCAATTGGGCTTTTGATGTCTCAGTTGCCAGGAAGGAGGGGGAGAGAACGAAGCAGGAAGATACTGGGTTTATTTTCTTTTATTTCATTTCCTTTCCTTTCCGGTGAACCACCTGCCCTGCCAGTGGAATTGTGCATCTTCCCCGCCCTTTCTTCCCAGCTGAGCAGGTTAAAATGACACCGAAGTTTGTCCCTCTGTTCCCACTGGCATTTTCAGTAGGCTGGAACAGGCTCTTCAGCCTGGCAGGGAGGGATCCTGGAGTCGGGGGTGGTGCTGGAAAGGAGACCAAAAGCCTTGGAACTAAAAGACAGGATCAGAAAACAGCAAGATCCAGCCCTGACTCTGCTGGAGGAGTCACCTTTTTGTTTCCTGCCTTGAGCATTCCATAAGAAGAGCTGGATTTTGGAGAGTGTGGTGCAGGCAGTGTTTGGGAACGATACCCTCTTGCCTGATATTTGACATTTTCAGCCTTGGAAGAGCAGGGGTTTTTGCCAAGTGTGGGATACGTGCCTGGGTCTGAGGGGACGTAGAGGATTGTTCTCTTCTGCAGAATCGTTTAAGCCTAATTTCAGTTTTTTGCAGGCCCCTGGTGGGATTTCAGTGGGATTTGGCCAGTCCCTCTTCAGGGGACAGCAGCGGGGCTTAACCTTTGAGTTCAAACTTCCCTGGGCTGCCCCTGGTTCCTCCTCAGCAACGAGCTCTTTGCTCCTGGTTGAGTTTTGCTCCTGATGTGTTCTGGCTGTGAACAGGGAGGTGTTGGTAACTTCAGCGTGGAGCAGATTCTGTCCCTGAACTCTTGGGAAAGAAGGCAGGAGAACCCTTTGTGCTAAACAGCATTAATCTCTGCATTGCTGGAAAGCTCCAGAACGGGACTGACTCCTGTAAAAGTTGCCCATTGGAACCCTGAGGAGAAGCTGCTCCCTCAGCTCACGTGTGTTCGTGTTTTCTGTCTCCTAATCTTCGTCAGTTCCATGCTTTGGAATGATGGAAGCTCTGGTTTCCTCTGTGTGTCCTTTCAGGAGCTGATTTCTCCAGTTCCCCTTATCCCAGCACCGTAATTGCCACGCAAAGATTGCTTTGGGAGTTGTTAAGTTGTTGATCATGTAATTTATCTTCCCTTTTTGTTTTTCCTTTGCCCAGAGAAGCTGTGGCTGCCCCTGGATCCCTGGAAGTGTCCAAGGCCAGGTTGGAGCACCCTGTGACAGTGGGAGGTGTCCCTGCCCGTGGCAGAGGTGGCACAGGATGAGCTTTAAGGTCTTTCCAACACAAACCATTCCATGATTCTGTGATTTTTCAGGCTCCACCCATGGCAGGCTGATAATTCCTGGAGCCACAGGCAACCACACCTCCCTGGCTGCAAAAGTGGGATGAAGGAAGAGCTGCTTATGTGGAGGCAGTTGCTTGGTAGAGCTTCGTGTCCCACCTCTACCTGAGGACAGCAGGAACCTCAGGGCACCAGGTTACCCCCTGGAAAAATTCCTGCCCTGTGGAGCAGCAGGAATATCCCCAGCGTGCATTGAGGAGCTGATAAAAAGGTGAAAGCAGGGAAAAATAAAAACACAGAAGGAGATGCAAAATACAGCTAATCATGGAGAAGTGGAACAGGAAAAAAAATTGGAAGTAAATAGTAAGTAAGGCAAGATGGGAAGGACCTGGCCTGTGGAGCGCTGGTGCAAATATTGGTGCCAAAAATGAGATTCTGTGAAAAATTCATCACCCCTGGTGCGAAGAGCAGGAAGGAAGTGGATGATGTAAAAGGGAGGGTCACGAACCCAAGAAATAGGATTGAGGAACTGCAGAAGTAACTGTTGTTCTGTTATTTTTTCATCCTGGTTTGTCCACCTGCAAGCCAATCCTTGCTTTCAGTCCTGCAAATGTCTAAGGGATAATAAAAAGCCAGGTCCGTGCAGAGGATGGATACAGGGAGGGAAGGTGTTCAGTGGAGTTAGTGTTCTAGAAAAAGAAATCTGTGTTTGGTAGCTTTTAATACAGATATTCTGCATCAAGCTTTGTAATTAGCATTAAGTGTTTTATAACCAACAGAATTTTATTGAACTCTGGTTTTGGTGTCTTGAAATCTCCAAGAAGGATCAGAAGTCTTGAGACAGCACCCAGCTGACTGGGGAGCTTGGAGAGCCTCAAATTCTTGAATTATGTGTGATCCTGAACTTCTGTCTCGCCTATCAATAATCCTGGGGATGCTTTATATTCTTCCAAAGATTGTGGGCAGCCAGCGGTGTGATGGGAATTTGGGGAAGTCCTAAAGAAACTTCGTGAGTCTGGTTTTATATTTTTTTTTTTTCTTTTTATGTTCTTAGAAATTCGAAGAAGAATTTTCCTCTTGGTGTCTTGCCCGGTTTCATGGGGACTGCCACTCCTTTCTCCTTCCCCAAGTAACTTCTGCACTCTCCCAGCCAAAATCCTCCTCAAATGGGATGAAGCAGCACATTTTTTAGGCTGGGATTATCCAGTTCCTGCTGAGTGGTGATCACCACCAGCTGCATCACATCTCTGAGCTTCCAGCTGGAGGAAAGGGCATCCTCAGCAGCGGCAGAGATTTTGCAGCATTTTTTGATATTTCCTTCTACAAAGGTGATAACCTTGTCCAGAGAACTGGAGTGGTCCCAAATCCACTCCAGAAATCAAATCCTTGGCCGTTGAGGCTTGTTTAACCCATTCTCTTTGCTGCTGCTCTGGTGACTTCATGTCCTTCATTCCTGCCACGGCCGTGAAATGTTTGTGCTGCTGGATTTTGGGGTGCCAGAAGGAGGGATCTGAGCCTTGGGGACTCGGTGTCCTTCTGCACCTTCCAATGTGCCCTGGCAGGGAAATCCTGCCTGGTGCTGTCTGTTGCCAGAACCTTCCAGTTTTTGCCAGCCCCTTCCCACTTCCTTGAAAACGTCTGGCTTTTTGCCCCCGTGCTGCCCTTCATTTTGCCGTTGACCACGTGGCTCCTGGGTTGTCTCTGCCCCTTTTGCTTTCAGTTCCTGTGGAAAAGAACCGTGTCCTGTGGAGGGGTGGATGTCACCTCGCTGTGGTTTCCTTGCTGAGGGCTGGGGTTTGTGGTGACAAACTGAGCTCGGGGGGGGGCCCTGCTGGAGCTGCAGCCCGAGGCTGAAAAGGTTCTGCTGATTTCCCAGGGAAGAGAGGCCCAATTCCTTGGCAGTTTCTGCTCCCTTCAGAATTCCAGAGATTGGGAAAGCCCTCCCAGCCCAGGGAGTCCCAGCTGTGCCCGATGCCCACCTTGTGACCCAGCCCAGAGCACTGAGTGCCACCTCCAGGCCCTCCTTGGGCACTCCAAACCTCCCTGGGCTGCCCTTTCCAATTCCTTTCCATGGAGAAATTCCTCCAGGTAACATTTGTCACTCGTGGAAACACAAGCCAATTCTTCAGGCTGGCAAGGGGAAAAGGGAGGTGTTAGCTCCTTATTTTCTTTAAGTTGATAATTGATGGATTAATCTCCTGGGTGCGATGCTACATCATGTCTGGGTAGGCCTGGAGAAGACAGGATTTCTTTCTGTATTTTAATAGGTGAAAAGGGAGTTTCTATCTCCTTCCCTCTTGTCCCCAGCTTACCCCCCTTGCCCTGTAGGTGTTTGGAGTTTTGGGAGGAACAGTGGAAGCAAATCAGTTCCTTATTCCTGCTGGAGTGCTGGGGATTGGCTCTTGGCAAAGGGAACCAGCCAAGTGTGAATGTCACAGGCAGTGGCACGAAGTGGCTCGGGGAGGGTGATGCAGATTCTGAAAAATTCCATCTTTTCTTGCTTTGCAAGGCTGGAGCTTCTCTTGTGTCCACCGTCTGCTGGAGTGTCCCTCCTGTGCCTTCTCCCCTCCTTCATTTGTGACTCGGTGGGACACTGGAATAGGTGGATTTGCTTGGGATGAGGGGGGGGAAATGGTTTAAAAAAACCCCCCAAAATGACAACTGAATGATGTCCTGCTCTAACAGTGTCGGTCCCAGTGCCCTTGAGCTGCAGTTGGCCTCGCATCACTCCAGTTTCTGCTCTGTAATTGTCCACTGTCCGTCCCATTTCTGCCTGGCAAACGCAGCGAGGTCTCCGTGCCTCTTGCTCCGGGGTTACTCACTTCTCTCATGTCTCCCTCAGCAGTTGTGTAGAAAAGAATCCAGAAGAATTGATGCTGGAACAAGCTGCTTTTTGTGCTGCTGCTGCCGCAGTAAAACGAAGAGCAGAGCTGGAGTGATTCCTGACCTAAAGAAAAGTTCCCTACGTGTTCATAACAGCTCCTCGGAGCGAGTGGCTGGATCCCGGCACCTCAAATTGGATTTTTGTTTTGGTGGTGCTGGTTGATAGAGTTGGCTCCTGAGCTCTCCAGACCAGCAGGAGGTTGATGTGGTGATGAGGCAGAGCGTGACCGACGGGTTCAGTCAGGTTGGCTCAGGTAACGTGGCCCTTTCCTGCTGCAGCCTCCTGAGCTCAGCTCTGGCCTGGCATCCCCAGCAGCTCCAGTTATTTATTGGATGCTCCAACTCAACTTCTGCCTCCCCTGTCTGTCCCGGGGGGGGGGTTCCTGGCACATCCCTCTGCCCCAGCTCCTGGTTTTCAGGGAAAAGCCTGGAACTGCTGCCCTGGATGCTGAGGGCTCTGTTGAGCAGCTGCCAAGGATAGCCCCTGCTTCCTCAAGGGCATGTGCTACATAATTTATGTATCACTTACTCCATGAAGAGCTTCAGTGCTCCTTTTTTTTTTTTATGTTCTGGAGTGCTGCAGTAAATGGAACGAAGCTTTTCCTCTTGTTTTTTTCCCTCCCTAAAATAGATTTTTTTTTTTCCTTTCCTGAGGCTGCCTTGTGTTTACTGAGGAGCAGTGGACAGGTAGGAACTCACTGGTGTGTTCACAGCCGGGAGTGTGAGGAGAAAACACACTCATGGCACAGACCCCACTCAAGGCATCAGACTCCCGTTATTTATTAATTTTTCTGTGGCAGAGCTAATATTTTCCACGATCCTGGCAACCTGGACAGATTTCTTCCACACAACAGAGCTGTTCAGTAGGTGAAGTGCTGCAGGTCCGAGTTCAAATACTCCCGCTTGGAGGTGGAGAGGGAAAAACATTGTTTCCAAGAAAAAATCCGAAAACTACTTGGAAATCTGTGAGCAAAGCACTGAATTTGCTGACAGCGGACGCTCCTGTGGGATAGGTGGGCGTCCACATCCCCGAATTAACCCTTAAAACATCAGGATTGGCGAGGAGAAAAGTCAGCTCAGAAACTTGCCATCTGCAGAAAAGCCAACAGAGCTGAGAACAAATAGCGGCTCCAAAGCTGCAGCAGTTGGACTCTGGCATGTTTTAAACACCCATTTTATTAGAAAAGCACTGTGGAGAAAGTTTTCCTTTAGAACAGTGGTACAAATTTCTCCTCAAAATCCCACCCCGGCTCTGCTTCACATTATGAAATCTCTCTTCAGGGACTCGCTTGGGGTTTTTTTTTGTTCCCTTAAGGAACAGGCTGGGTGTTGGATAGACATATGCATTGTTTCACCAGAGCTGCAGCCTCTATTTCCAGACAAGAGGGAAGCACATTGTTTTGTGTCTTTGATACGATCCAGCCAGAAAACAGCCTCAGGGAAGAAAATTCCCAGTGCTTGGCAGCAGCACTGTCTTTCTGCCTTTTTTTTTTTCCTCCCTCCCTCTGTCAGTGCCACAATGTTCACTGTTCTAATAACTCAGGATTAAACTCACATGGGGCATCTCAAAAGTCCTTTGTAAGACTTGAGGTCGGAACTTGCTGAAAGTTCAGAGGGACGAGTCTCATTTTCCTAATGAAGAAAAGTTCCAGGGTTATTTTGGAATTAGGTCTAAGAAACTGGTACAAGAAGCTGCTTCAGTGCTGTAATTTAGTGGCAGTGCAGCGAATTGGTGGTGGCTGCTGAAAACTTTTCCACCTTCCAGCTCAGGCAAACTGAGCCCTGCAAAAAACCAAAAAACCCCTCAGGTGTTGGTGACAAAAGGCAGGGTTCAGCTCTCTGAAATTTGATTATTTCAGGTGCATGGCCTGGCTGTGTCTTCCTATGAAAACCGCTCCAGGAACTTGACATCTTGTTTATTTTGGTTGGAATGAGCCCCTTGGAGCTGAAGTGACTTAATTGTGGAATGTCACAATTTAGTTGAGGACGGCTGCATCTAATACTGACACACTTGTCAGAGAGTCTGGATCCTGGAATTACAGAAGGTTTGGATTCCCAGAGACCTTAAAGCTCATCCAGTCCCACCCCCAGGGGCAGGGACACCTTCAGTTATCCCAGGTGGCTCCAAGCCCCATCCAGCCTGGCCTTGGACATTCCCAGGGAATCCAGGGGCAGCTACACCTTCCCTGTTAATATCCTGTTTATGGAAACACTCCAGATACTTCTGGTATCAAATTGAATTCATTTTCACACACATTTTTGTGATTTTTCCATGTTGCACTCTAGGATATTTGTGACAGGTCACTGCTGAACCTACAGGGAAGACAGTGGGGGATGAACTCAAGTTAAAATCAAACAATTTTTAGTAATGAGAAGGACAACAGAACAATAAAAACCTTAATTATTACCACTTCCTTATCTGGCTACTCTTCTGGTTTTCTGTATAGCAGATTTTCCTTTTGTCCTATCTCAGTAAAATCTCTTCTTCCCTTTCTCTTCAAATATTTATAGTTTTGGTATAAACATAATGTAGCTGAAAAATTAGCTGAATATGGCAAAAGACACAACACTATTAAAGTGTTGCTCCAAAGTGCTTAAAACTAAGAATAGTCCATTAAACTTGGCTCTGATTGCGTCATCTGATGGGAAGTGTTTATAATTTTGGGTTGGATTAAGCTATTAGACCATTTAACTCCTCCTGTATTTGCGGGTGGGGAGAAATGTGCATTCTTCTGTGGAAGAATTGAAAATACATCCGTGGTTTGAGGCTTCTGAGGAATGATAAATTTAGCCCAGTGCTGTAAGCAGTCCGTTTCGTGCCATGTCTCCTTAGCCTCTCATTATTGGCTGTAATTTCAGCAGTAGGAATATCTCTATTCTCAAGTGGGTTTGTGGTGCTGGGGGGAGAACCCTTATTATTTTTATTTTTTTTTTTTAATTTTTCTCCTGAAAAACAGCTGGGCCATACAGTTGACACAATGGTGGATTTCTCCTTAAGGTTGAAGTTGTGGCTTGCTGGGAGCTATTTTTAAAATCGATGAGGAGTTGCACGTTTTTACCTCAGCACCATTCAACGCAACGTGTGCATTTTCAGCCTTAACTCTCTTGGAGTCTGAAATGGTTTTATTGACCCTTTAAACAAACTCAATATGTGGCAGGGATGCTAAACGAGAAACCAACCAAATATTAGAATATGCTATCAGGCTGTTGGTATTAATCAATAATTAATGGGGAAATGGGAGCTTCAGCCTCGTGCCAGAGAATGAGCTGGAAGGGGATGCCTGGAGCTGATGCTTGGAGGATTTGTGAGACTTTATGGCCAGAAAAAAGACCCAGTGTTGGTTTTCTCGTGCCTTTACCAGTGAGCGGGAAAGAGGAGTGGAGTCAGACCCTGTTCCTCACCTTGTGTAATAATCTCATTATTGCTGCTGAAGGTTTGTGTTCTGATCTTTAGACTAAGCCTGGTCTGTGCTTTGGTCTTCCCTTCCCACGGCCATTGGGTGCAGGGGGTGGGAGAATCCCGTGTCCAGCTCTCTCTAAACCCTTTGGAAGCCTTTGGGTTGGTAGAGAATGGGCAGCTGTGGCTGCCCCTGGATCCCTGGCAGTGCCCAAGGCCAGCTTGGACACTGGGGACAGTGGGAGGTGTCCCTGCCCATGGCAGAATGGGCTTTAAGGTCCCTCCATCCCAAACCATTCCATGATTCCGTGGTACCTCCCAAGGCATAAACAGGAGATGGGAGCACGTCCCAAATCCATGTGGGAGCCACCGTGCAGCTCCTCAGTGCCCCTTCCCCTGTCACCACATCTTTGTTGTCCCCTTCCCTTCCAAGCACTTCAGTCCTGCTTGGCAAAAGGAGTTTTGTTTCCTGACACGTTTGGGAGCTGTCAGGTGGGATTGGGAATTCGGGAAGAGCCCGACAGGGAAAGCTTTGCCTTGGGAATGGATGCTGGGAAGGGCGTTTCCTGGCATCCTTGCAGCTGTGACTGCTGCCAGAATCCACCCAGTGTTCCCTCCTGTGCCTCTGGTGCTCCCACAGAATCCCAGCTGGGGGTATCCAAAGGCGCTGGCCCTAAAATGGGATGTCCGGCGGAGTTTTGCCTCTGCCACTTGGTGGAATGGGATGTGTATGGAGAGCTTTCCCAGTGAAAAATAACCCTGTGATTATCTGTACCCCAGACAGGAGCAAACTCCCCTCAAAACCTGCGGAATAACCTTGATTCTCCAGCTGATCTGAAATGGATGTTGTTTTTTTGACAGCGCTGTGACCTCACTTTGATTTTTCCAGCAGCCAGCTGGTGTCTCAAGTGCCTCATTTCTGCGGTGTCTCATTTCTGTGGTGCCAGGATCTCCCAGGATTTAGGGGGGTGCAGTGCGGAAAATGCTGAGCCAGCGCTCCATAGCCAGTGGTATTTGTTGGATTATTTTAATTTTATTTTCCTAAGATTACTTGAAAGATTTGGTTAGTGGCTTGAGGAGACTTGTGAGACACCAGAGTGAAGAGGGAAAAAAATATATTTTTGTTGCTTGCCGTGTTGTGGGGAATTTGGGTCACTCAATCCTCCCGAATCGCTGCGTCTCTGAAGGTACCTGCAACCGTTGGAGTTGACTTGTAAAAGGCTTTTACCACTTAGCCCTACAAATATTGAATGATGTCTGTTATGGATTGCAGGAAATATAAAGGGGGAAAAATCTGTGGTGTTCAGTGATTTGTTTTACTACACTTCAAATTTTTTCTCATTACTTCGTGAAATTCCTCTCTAATTCAATCTTTGTCTTTTGTCTTTGCTGCCTTGCAGGGTTGGTACAGTAGGCCTCACTAAACTTAGCTGCAACTAAGAATTTCTCCTACATCAACTGAGTTAAGGCTGATGCTCTTGTGGAATGTGGATTAAAAGTGCGTGCTAAGTTCCCAAATTTGAGAAGCGGAGAAAAGTAAATGTACCACTGCCACCAGCATCAGGACAGCAAACCAAGGGACAAAGAATTTGACCCGCTGTGTTGATTTTGGTTAAAACTGGTTCACGTGGTGCTTAAGAGACGTTGGCTGGGGGGCGAGAAGTGGACGTCAGCGAAGGCTTTTTTTGGTTACAAAAATGAGGGCTGCTTTGGAGCCAGCAGACATTGCCATTGTGGCCCTGTACTTCGTGCTTGTAATGTGCATAGGTTTCTTTGCCATGTGGAAAAACAATCGGAGCACCGTGAGTGGCTACTTTTTGGCAGGGCGTTCTATGACCTGGGTAGCTATCGGGGCCTCGTTGTTTGTGAGCAATATTGGAAGTGAACATTTCATTGGGCTCGCAGGATCTGGAGCGGCGAGCGGATTCGCCGTAGGCGCGTGGGAGTTCAACGCCTTAATGCTTTTGCAGCTTTTGGGATGGGTCTTCGTGCCAGTCTACATCCGGTCGGGAGTGTACACCATGCCCGAATACTTGTCCAAGCGGTTCGGAGGGCATAGGATTCAAATCTATTTTGCAGCGTTGTCTCTAATTCTTTATATCTTCACCAAGCTCTCGGTTGACTTGTATTCAGGGGCGCTTTTTATCCAAGAGTCCCTAGGGTGGAACCTCTACCTGTCGGTGATCCTGCTGATCGGAATGACGGCGCTGCTGACTGTGACCGGAGGGCTGGTGGCCGTCATCTACACGGACACCCTCCAAGCGCTGCTTATGATCATCGGGGCCCTCACGCTCATGATCATAAGCCTCACGGAGGTCGGTGGGTTCGAAGAAGTGAAAAAGAGGTACATGTTGGCCACGCCCAACATCACCTCCATCCTCCTCACCTACAACATCTCCAACACCAACTCGTGCAACGTCAGCCCGAAGCCCGACTCTCTGAAAATGCTGCGCGAGCCGACGGACGAGGACATTCCCTGGCCCGGGTTTCTGCTGGGACAGACCCCGGCCTCGGTGTGGTACTGGTGCGCCGACCAAGTCATCGTGCAGAGAGTTCTGGCCGCCAAAAACATCGCTCACGCCAAAGGCTCCACCCTCATGGCCGGCTTCTTGAAGCTGCTGCCCATGTTCATCATCGTGGTGCCGGGGATGATCTCCCGCATCCTGTTTGTGGATGACATCGCCTGCATCAACCCCGAGCACTGCTTCCAGGTGTGCGGGAGCAGGGCCGGCTGCTCCAACATCGCCTACCCGCGCCTGGTGATGAACCTGGTGCCCGTGGGGCTGCGCGGGCTCATGATGGCCGTGATGATCGCCGCCCTGATGAGCGACCTGGACTCCATCTTCAACAGCGCCAGCACCATCTTCACGCTCGACGTCTACAAGCTCATCCGGAAGAGCGCGACCTCCCGGGAGCTGATGATCGTGGGCAGGGTCTTCGTGGCCTTCATGGTGGTGATCAGCATCGCCTGGGTGCCCATCATCGTGGAGATGCAGGGCGGGCAGATGTACCTGTACATCCAGGAGGTGGCGGATTACCTGACCCCGCCGGTGGCCGCCCTGTTCCTCATGGCCATCTTCTGGAAGCGCTGCAACGAGCAGGGGGCTTTCTACGGCGGCATGGCCGGCTTCGTCCTGGGCGCCACCCGGCTGGTCCTGGCCTTCTTCTACCGCGCTCCCGAGTGCGACCAGCCGGACACCAGGCCCGCCTTCATCAAGAACATCCATTACATGTACGTGGCCACGGGCTTGTTCTGGATCACCGGGGCGGTGACGGCGGTGGTGAGCCTGCTCACGCCGCCGCCCACCAAGGAGCAGGTCCGGACCACCACGTTCTGGGCGCTGAGGAAGCGCGGTGCGCCCGAGAGCGCCGGCAAGGGGGAGCTGTACCAGGCGCAGGAGAAGAGCGTCCTCAAGTGCAACGAGAACGCCAACCACATCATTCCCAACGGGAAGTCGGAGGAGAACATTAAAAACGTGAAGCCGGAGGACATCAACCTCCTGGTGACGTGCAGGGATGACAGCAACCCGGTGATCTCGGTGAGCCACTCCGAGGTGGAGACGCCCGTGGATTGTTATTCCAACGGACAGGCCGCCCTGATGGGGGAGAAAAAGCTCGAGGAGGAGGAGGGGACTGGCAACAAGGCGAGACAGTTGAGATTCATAGATTGGTTCTGTGGCTTTAAAAGTAAAAACGTAAACAAGAGAGTGGTTCGGGAGGTCGAGGAAGAGACTGTTTGTTTACAAATGCTGGAAGAGACTCCAAAAGTTAAACTATTACTAAATACTGGACTGGTCTGTGTCTGTTCGCTTGGAATCTTCATGTTTGTCTACTTCTCTTTGTGAGTGAATAGTGAACTTTTAAGGGTATGGCTTAAACATACAGAAGTTGATACAGGTCTCTGGAGATTTTTGGTTTTTCTTTTCAAACAACATAACCACAACCCAGGCATTGTTTACGCTATAATTGTAAGATCAACTCAGCTTTAGCCTATTTCGAGACCATTTGAGATGTGTTGTCCTCCCTCTGCTGAGAGCAGAACCTGTCCTGTGGTGGCTTTTTCTTTTTTCCCTTTTGTGTTGGTTTTATTTTTTTTTTTTTCCATTTGCAGCACTAACCTTTTGTTTTTCTGTGTATAAATATACCAAAGGCAGGCAGGTGGCTGTGTTTGAAGTCAGGCAGTTACAGCTCAGTCAGCATTAAGTGAAGATAACAGGTAATCAGTTACCAGTGTGTAAAAGCTGAGTGATTAAAGCTGTGGCAAAAGATTTTTAAACGCAGAGCTGTGATGCACATTTATAAAATAACTGTATTACCTTGGCCAACTTAGCACTTTTTAATTGCACTCACTGCTTTTTTTTTTTTTTTTCTATTTTTTTTTTTTTTTCAGTTTCTCATTTTTCTTCTGGCAACAACAGGAAGCTGTTTTGTCTCATTTTGCAGCACTTAAAACATGATAGCTCTTAGCAGCTTTCTGCCTTTTTTTTATTCTTTGTAAGGGTAATTTTGTCTTTTGATTCTTAGCCACTGTAAATTCCATTACTGAAAAGTTTCTGTATTTAAAAAAAAAAAAAAAAAAAAAAGAGAGAAAAAAATTAAAACAAAAATAAGCCTGGAGATGACAAACTGTCAATGGAGGAGGAGGAGGAAAAAAGATACATTCTTGCTGTGGGGTTTGTAGTATAATAAAGGTGAAGAATCCCAGAATTTTTAGGGTGGGTTTGGGATGTCCTTGGGCAGCTGTTCCAGGGCTCTGCCCCTTCCATGGAAGGAATTTCTTCCTCGGGTTTAGGTGGAATTTCTTGAGTTTCGTTAAATGGCCGAAAAGATTCATTCAGCCTCTCCAGCCTCTGAACCTTTAGGACATTGTTAGGATTAGCTTCAAATCTGTTCGTAGGTTCTGCCACTTGGGAAAAAGAGAAACACGAGGCTTTGCATGTCTTGGAAAACTGTTTTGTCACCCTGCAGAAGGGTTTTTCTCTGCTGTGTCTGGGAGGAAGCCCTGCCGCCCCGATGCTGCAGGGCGAGAACAACTGGGAGGGCGAGGAAGGGGAGATGGGGGAGAGAGGTGAAAGTGCTCCTTGTTTTCCAGAGCCCTTTTGCCCCACGTCCTCTCCCACTTCCCCTTTCACCCTGTCAAACTTTTCCTTTTTTTTTTGAGGGATCCCAGATTCCCTGAGCTTGGAAAAGCCCTCCTTGGTAATTTGAGTTCCAGCTGTGCCCAATCCCCACCTCATCGCCCAGCCCAGAGCTCCACAGTCCTTGGAGTTTGGCACTCCACACCTCCCTGGGCAGCCCCTTCCCACGAGTGACCTTTGTGTGAAGAAATTCCTTCCCTCCCTCCCTCCCTCCTCAGAAGGATCCTGAGGGATTTGGGGAGCGCGTGCAGCCACAATCTGTGCCGCCATTGAGGTCTGTCCCGTCCTCAGGATTTTCTCCCCAAAACCTGAATTCCTCCCAGGCAGTCACAGCAATTTGTAGATCTCCAGATCCAGAGGATCTTTTCCTCCTGAAGGATGGATGGCCAGGCAGGGATGAGCAGTTCCCAGGTTGTGTGGAGGATGTGTGTGCAGCAGGTTGGTGCTCTCGTCCTTCCCCCAGCCAAGCTGGGTCCTGGTTTTGGGAGCAGAGCCCGCCAGTATTAAATTCCTTCCCTCTCCAGGACAGAGTGGTCATATCCAGGCTTTCCACGGAAATAATTCCTCCAGTTGTCTTTGCTCCTGAGCTCGTTCAGGAGGGCACGAACTAGCTGGGCCAAAATCGAGCTGAGGGACCATTGTGAGCGTTCACCAGAACCAGTTCAGGGGTCCAGCAACATTTCCTTGGCACACAAACAAGAACCAATTCCTGTTGGGAAACCAATTCCTGGGGGAAACCATTTTGCAGAGATGAAATTGGGGTCGATCCTGCCTCTGCTGGAGAAATTTTGCTTTTCCAGTGGTGCCATCCACTTGGCTTTTAGTAGATAATTTACAGCACTTTTCAGATAAAAGGATTCACTTCTATTTTTGGGGCGATTTTGGGTTTTTTTGGTGGCGTGTTAATGTCAGTTGAATCTCATTCATTCCAAAACTTTGACCGGAGGCTGAGCTGCCCAACTTTTCTCCACCTGGTTTATTTGTTGCTGCTGGGAAGTAGAACTACTCCAAAGTGGAAACCTTGGAGCGTTGTTGCAATATTTGTAGAGAGGAGTCACCGTACCTGGTGTTGGTGTTGCTGCCAACGGGACGAGGCACATTTTCCTCACGATTTGCGTGGCCACAGCTTGGTTTGGGAGAACATTTTAAACCCTGGCGTGTGAAATTAATGGCATCTCAAGTTGCTTCATCAGTGGGCTGAGCTGTGAAGGACGGCCTGACGTAAAACGCAGGGAATTGTTTCCGTACAGGATAAAAATAATTTAGGGCAACGGCTGATCGTAAGCGGGATGAAAAACAGCAACTTGTAAAGATAATTCTCAGCCCAACAATATCCTCTTGAGAAGGCTGGGATGTGGCTCCATCACCCAGTTTGGCCCAGAGAGGGAGACTGGTGTCCCTTGGGAACTCGACGCGACTTGGGAGCAGCGGCTGGCACTGGGGTTTTCCCGGCTGCTCCTCCTCGATGCCCTCAATGTCCAGCGCTTTTGCCACCACCTGGGAAAGCCAGGTCAGCTCAGGGACCCTTTGTGCTGTTCCCCAGGGTGCCTTACGCGGTCCCTGCTCCTTCCATCCTTCATCTGCTCCTCAGAGAGGACACTTGGAAGAGTTAACGGGGCGGGAATTCCAGTGTCCTCTGCTCAGTCAGATCCCATGGGGAAAAACCATCCTGGGCTGTGGAAGGGAGTCAAGTCCTTCAGGAATGCCTGAGGTGCTCCATCTCGCCCTTCTGCTACACTAACGAACTGCCACGTCAGTCACGCTGCTAATTGGCAGGCAGGATCATCGTGAATTATTAAATCTGCCTCCCCCCACCCCGTCTTTGGACCTGGCGTAGCGAAGCTTTCAGCAGATCCTTTCTCCAGTGCTTTTCTTTTTTTTTTTTTCTCTCCAGCTGTTTCCCAGGTGTTTCCGTGCGCTCCTCTCCAGCCTCACAGAGGTCCTGGAAGTTGCTGATGTTCTTTGCTGCATAAAAACCACTTAATGAAAGGCCTTTGTTATTCAATAAAGATATTTCTAAGGTTCCAGGCAAGCTTGCCTGCTGGCGGGAAGGACCTTGTGTAGGAGAAGGGATTTTTTTTTTTTAATAGCGTAAACAAGCCTTTGCTGAGGGGGGAAGTTGAAGAATTTGGGGTTAAACACCCATTATTTTTTTTTTTTTGGTCCAGCAGAAGCACAGAGCGTTGCCCACGATGGGCAGTCGTGAATTTTGGTTGCCTGGCCTCCTCTCCCTGCGTGGGGCTGGTTGTGCTTCTGTCTTGCAGCAATGGGTTTATTTATTAATTGCCTTGAGCTTAGGATGATAAGTCTTGGAAAACTGAGTTTGGGATGACAGCTTTTTTTTTTTTTTCTTCTTGTTATTTCCCTTAACTTATTTTTTTTTTTTTTTTCAGGTAAGATATATGAATTTTTCCTCCTGGAAATGGGAGAAGCCTTTTATTTAAAAAAAAGAAAAAAATAATAAAAAATAAAAAAAGAAGAAGGCTTCTTGAGAGTTTAATAGTACATTTTGGGAGACTGTTCTTATTTAAGTTTTTTTTTTTTTAATTGCTGATTTGATGCTATTCTCTGCCAAAGTTTAGAGGTGTTTTTTGTTGCTTCATTTTTTTTTTTCAAAATAATTTTTCCCGTTTAGCTTTTAGGGAAAGGAAGCAGTGCTAGATTGTAAGAAATAAAAACGGCCTTCAGTATATTCCTTACATTGTGTATTTTTTATTTCTCCACTTGTGTGTTCCCTGATCCCAGAAGGGCCGGGATGAGACTTCTGATGAGAGTCATGAGCCCTGTAACCCAGGAGAGAAAAGGATTTATCTCCGCGAGGTTACAGTGGAGGGGGCAGAGCCACCCAGGGAGCTCTGCCAGCACTTAAAAAAAGATGCTTACAACTTTAAAACAGCTTTATTTTTTTTATATATCTATTTTTTTAAATCCTGAGATAGAGGAGGTGTTGGGAGTTGCTCCCTTTCGGAGAACAGGAGACATGGAAGAAGCTGGAGTTGCCAAGCTCCGGCTTTCTCAAGGAAATCTTTGGATTTAGCATGTACAGAGAAGCAAAATTACTCATCTGTTAATTTGGTATTCTGTATGTTCTGTGCCCTTAAATGTAATTGTTTTGAAAATAAAACTAACCTTGTTATGTGATGTTAAAAGCAGACTTCTGTGCAATGTTTTAATTTTTATTTTTTTGCTTTTTCTTTTTTTTTTTTTTTTTTTTTTTAAAGAAAATGTATGTATATAATTAAATGGTTTAATGTGCTTTAATTGGCCTAAGGTAAAGAGTAGTCCTAGAATGTAAAACATATATAATTAGAATTTCTGATTTCACTGTGAGATCTCTGAACTTTTGGTTTGTCTTTTCTTCCTTTCTTTCTTTTTTTTTTTTTTCTTTTGTTTTTTGCAAAGTGGTTTTGTTTTGTTTACAAAACACTTTCCTCTTTGGTTTCTTTCCTGGTGTTGGTTTCAAGGCATTTGCTTCACTTCTGTTCCAATCTTGAACTCATGGTATAGTGACATCTGGTGACACTTGGCATTCTCAGTTCCACTGTGTAAAGTCAGACACTTTGAGCAAAAAAAAAAAAACCAAAAAAAAACCAAAAAAAAAAAAAAAAACACAACCGGCGGTGAAATGACAATTGTGTGTCTAGGAATTCACGCTTTTAAAAATGAGGTGGTTATAAAAATAGTTGCTGTGCAAAATGTTAGTAGTCTTCTTCAAGAAGAAAGCGAAATTTTCTAATCTCACCCGAGCAGTCTCTTCATTCATCATCTTCTTTTTTAAAGCACAGTGTCGAAGTGATGCTGCTTTACCTTGTATCTCTGAGAAAAAAAAAAAAAAAAAAAGTTTTTTTAGATATCTGTGAAGTATTTTTGGGTTTTTTGTTGCTGTTGTATTTTTCTGCAGATTTTATATAAAATACCAGTTAATGAACTGCCTTTTTTCTGTTGGGTTTTTTTTTTAACTCTCTAAAAATACATTTCAGACCAAAACCAAATGATATCATATAGCATTTGAAACCTGCCTTTTTCCTTGTCCCTTGGTTGTTTTTTTGGAAATAAGCCAAATGGGCATGTAGATAAGATCACTATAATGGATCCAGGTCTCTTTTGGTAAAGTGTTATTTAAAGGTCTGTTAAGATCTTATAAGACAATATACTGGAAAAAATAATAAAAAAAAAAACAACAAAAAAAACCTTTACTGTAGTAGGAAATATAGATTTAGAAGTGTTAATGAGATTAATACAGCTTAATTATATTGTAAGTTGCTACTGTCCTTAATGACAAGCTTTTTTGTCATAGAAACGATGTATGATAAATTAATTTTGGTCTAGTGTATAGAATGATCATATTGCTATCGATCTTTGAAGTAAACCTGATGCAAAATTTTTCATAGTTAGCACTGCTGGCCCTGTGTATACTGGTCTTTGTATACTGTATGCATATTATTTTGCCTCCTGCATTAGTCTTCAAACTAAAACTCTTATTAGAGAGTATTTGGATACTTTCAGACTGTGTTTCTTGCAGTTTACATTCCTTTACCATGGCATTTTGTCCTGTCTCGAAGTATTGTATGGAAATGTTTCAAACTTCTGTACAAAGTTTCAATAAAAATAGAGGAAAAAAGAAAAAAAAAACAAAACAAAACAAAAAAAAACCCCACAAACAAACCCAAACCGATCAACCCACCAGAACGGAGATTTGTGGAGCTGTTTTGGGGTATTTTACTCTCAGTAAGCCTTGCGTTCCCTGTAGGTAAAGATGATTCCCACTTCTCCTGGGTATTC
The DNA here is from genome assembly GCF_029207755.1 of Chamaea fasciata. Classification (NCBI taxonomy): domain Eukaryota; kingdom Metazoa; phylum Chordata; class Aves; order Passeriformes; family Sylviidae; genus Chamaea; species Chamaea fasciata. Next base: position 115,817,997 of record NW_027094087.1, on the reverse strand, counting down.
CAAAGGCAAAGCCAGACTTGGTTCTTTGAAACCGCAAGGGGGAACTTCAGGATCCCAAATCCTCCGTTTGGCCACTGGTTTTGGGAGGTGGGGCTGGGCTGGGCTGGGCTCAGGGCACAAAACAGGAGTGACCCCCCCTTTAGCCGAGGAATCTGAGTGGATATTGTGCAAAATTCCTCTTTTTGTTGGGTTTTATCTTTAAATATCCTGTTCAGCTGCTGCTTAAGCAGTTCTTGAACGGGACCAGCACCTTCTTATTGATCCTGGAGTTAAAACATCAGCACATTCTGTGAGCAGAGGCCGAATCTCCCGCTTTCCTCATCCCTGTCTCCCCCATAAGGACAGGGTGAACTTGGGAATCGTGGTGGGAATTACGAATTCCTTGTCCTGTGTTGGTGGCTCAGCAAAGGGAGGGGCAGGCCTGGTGTTGAATTAGGGATTCACGTTCCTTTGGGGGTGGGATGTTGGCAAGGCTGTTAAACCCAGAATTTCATCTGCAGGAAAAAAAAATGAATTTACCCAAATTTTTCATTTCTTCTTTTGCTGCTGTGTTGTAAAAGAAAAATGGAAATTTTTGCTGTTGGTTCGTTTCAAGGGGCGGATAAGGAACATTTTTTTTTTTTGGAGAGGAAACTTTGGATTCGGGACGAAAAACAAGTCGCTTCTTGCCTTACAAACTCGGTTCAGATCTGTGATTTCCAGGAGGGAACGTTTTCATGAGTTTACTATTAATTAACCGGTTGGTAATTAGTTTATTAGGTGTTTGCTCAGTGAGCAGCTTTCCGGGTCGGTGATTCTCAAAGAGGTTCTTTGTCACCAGCTGGTTCTGTTTGCCCTTGGCCGAGCCTCGCTCCCCAGTTTCCTGCTCTTGGAGGTTTCAGGTTCCTCGGATTCCCACAAATCTGGGCAGGATTTGTGTGGAAAATCCCACGGAGATGGTGGCCATGAGGCTTTTTTCCTGAATTCCCCCCAATAGGATGGGGCTGCCACAGTTTCCTTGTGGATGTTCTGCTGCTGGGAAAGGGAAGGAGCCAGGAGGTTTCACCTCTGGATCTTCTCTTTTCACTTGAATCAGGTTGTACTCAGGGATTTGCTTTTTTGGGTGTTTTGGGCCTTGTTTTTGAAGGCGGTGGAGTCATAGAAGATAAAGTCAGTTTATGATGTTGATAACCCATTGTCAGCAGTGATTTTTAATATTTGCCTGACCCCTGCTTGGGAGGTTTTGTGCATCCCAGGATTTACCTGGCAGTATTCCAGCAAGGAATTGTAATCTTCCCTCTTCACTTGATGAAAACATTGTCACTTCCACCTTAAACCTTCTTCTGCTCCAGAGCCAAGGATGCTTGTGTTCTGTGAAAGGGGGAGGATTTAAAAATCATGGTCGTGGTCCTCAAAACGTCCTGTAGAAAGTTTTTGACTCACCGTGTTCAGCTTTGTCTTTGTCCTGACTCCTCGTCCTTGGGCAGCGGTGAGGATGTGCAGGGTGGACGTAAGAGCTGCGTGTCTGATCCATGAAAATCCCTCTCATAGAAGGGAGAGATGGCTTTGACCAGTCTGGGTGGGGGAAGAAGGCCAAGAACATCCTGGGCTGGCTGAGGAATTGTGTGTCCGGCAGGAGCAGGGCATGGATTGTCCCTCTGTGCTCCAGGGCTGTGTCCAGTAGTGGCTCCTGCAGCAGAGCCCTGGAGGGGCTGGAGCGTGTCCAGGGCAGGGCAGGGAGCTGGGGAAGGGGCTGGAGCCCCAGGAGGGGCTGAGGGAGCTGGGCAAGGGGCTGAGCCTGGAGAAAAGGAGGCTCAGGGGGGACCTGGTGGCTCTGCACAAGTCCCTGCCAGGAGGGGACAGCCGGGGGGGTCGGGCTCTGCTCCCAGGGAACAGGGACAGGAGGAGAGGGAACGGCCTCAGGCTGGCCCAGGGGCGGCTCAGCTTGGCCAGCAGCAGGAATTTCCCCATGGAAAGGGTGCTCAGGCCTTGGCAGGGGCTGCCCAGGGAGCTTTGGAGTGCCCGTCCCTGCAGGTGGCACCTGGAGGTGGCACTCAGAGCTCCGGGCTGGGGACAGGGTGGGCACAGCTGGGACTCCCTGGGCTGGGAGGACTTTTCCAGCCTCGGGGATTTGGGGATTCTCTAAGTTTGGGAGATTGACTGATTTGCCACTCCAGCACTTTCCAGAGCTGGGACAGGGACCCCAACTGACCATGGGGACAAACCAGCCCCTGTGGTGTTGGGGACGTTCTCTCCGTGTCTTTTTTTTTTTTTTTTATCGTTTGGATTTCATTATTTTTCTTTCCCACTCTTAATTAAGCTTAATGAACATACGAAGTAAACTTGATGAAATATACTCACATCAAAAAGTCCTGGCGGGAACACAACTTGGCATTCCTGGGGAGCTCTTTCTCAGCAAGTTTTTGATAAGGAGACTTTTGCAGTGCTACATTGAAGCCCTTATTAGAATGTATTGTAGCTGGAAGAAGAGTTCCTGGAGTTTTAACGAAGAGGTTTCATTAATTCTGAGGTTTAAGTGATTCTGAATTGATTCTGCCTGGAAGGCTGAGGACTTCTCCATCGCTGGCAGTGCCCAAGGCCAGGCTGGACAGGGCTTGGAGCAGCCTGGGACAGTGGGAAGTGTCCCTGTGCGTGGCAGGGGTGGCACTGGACGATCCCTAAAGTCCCTTCCAGCCAAAACCCTTGTGTGACATTGTGACCAATTGTTACTTTCACTGTTTCTAGTACTAAACCACTGAAATGACCCTAAATCACGGAGGATTCGGTTGCTGTTTATTTCAGATTTAAAAGACGCCTTTTTAGGCTTCTTTTTAGAAATTCTCAAGTCTTTTAGCTCTCTCAGATGAACTAAATTCAGTGTTGGGATTGATATTTTAATTTAGCTGTGAGTTGGTATTTATAGAGTCCTTGCGTTCCTTAGATTTTAGTTTAATTTCTTCCATGATACCCTTGGATCTTAAAAGTTGAGTTAAAATTTGAAAAGATTCGTCATAGAACGTAGGTTATTTGAAGAAAAAAGGTGGATTTGGGAGAACAGAAGAGTTCACGCATCACTTTGAGTTTAAAAGTTGCTGCGTCCTCTGCATCCGCGTCCATGGGCTTCGTGTTCACATCTGGTCCTTTGGCTCACCCGCCATTCAAATGCTAATTAAAATCGTTTTTGAGGACGGGGTGTTAATTTTAATTCAGAAGTAGTTTTGATGACTTCCCCCCCCCCCCCCCAAGTTCTTTCTGGTGACCTGGCTGCTGTGACTTTCTCTTTGCCGTTTCTGGAACATTCTCTCCTGCTTTTGTGTTCACTCAGTGTGGGATGGGAGCATGGCACGGTTGGCATGGTCAGGAGCCCCTGGGCTTTCCCTCCTGTCCCGGACTCTGTCCTGGGAAAATCGTTGTGTTGTAGTTACAGGAACCTCTGTCCCTGCATCCAGCTGGCCCTAAATTGATGCAGGTCTGGGGCTCCAAGGCAGGAAGGGTGTGGAAGTGTTGGAATGAGTCCAGAGGAGACCACGGAGCCGCTGCAGGGCTGGAGCCCCTCTGGAGCCGGGCTGGGAGAGCTGGGGGTGCTCCAGGGAGAGGAGAAGCTCCAGGGAGAGCTCCGAGCACCTAAAGGGGCTCCAGGAGAGCTGCAGAGGGACTGGGGACAAGGGATGGAGGGACAGGACACAGGGAATGGCTTCACAGTAGGATCTGATGGGATCTTGGGAATCAGGAATTGTTCCCTGGCAGGGTGGGGATGGAATTCCCAGAGCAGCTGTGGCTGCCCCTGCATCCCTGGCAGTGCCCGAGGCCAGGTTGGACACTGGGGACAGTGGGAGGTGTCCCTGCCATGGCAGGGGTGGCCCTGGGTGGGCTTTGAGGTCCCTCCACCCCCAAGCAGTGTGAGATCCCTCCCCAGCCCTGAACTTCCAGGCAGGTGTTCAGAGTCCTCCCCTTTCCCTTGCTCAGTTCCCCGCCTGGCCCAGCACAGCCCGTTCTCCCCAGGGCTTCAGCACAGCTCCCACATCCTCTCTTTCCTCGGAATGCTGCGTTTTTCTGGGTTTTGATCTTTCCTGGCTGCCCGGAGTGGTTGTAGACCCGACCTGGGGCTGCTGCTCTGGGCTGTTGGTGCTTTTTTTTTACAGCAGTTGCAGAGTTGTAAATCGTTTTCACGAATAATTTCTAATGTTTTAGAAAGTAGTAAAGGACGGCGAGGAAATGGTTTTCCTCCCTCAGTTTTGCCGCTTGGAATTGCAGCTCCCTTCTTAAACGTGGATTTTTGCCTTCTTGGATTTCCACCTCAGTAAATAATCCCCAGACCAACCTTTTGTAACTGCTGAGCAACCCAAAAAAAAAAAAAAAAAACCCGACATAATTTTCTCCTGCTGTTAGTACATTGGAGGGATAATGGAGCAACTGGGAGGGAGTTATTCTTATTTATAATTTGGGATGTGCCCACTGACTTTAAATGCTTCCTGTTGGACTGAGCAAGTGGCCAGAAGAACTTGAGAACTGTCCTGTCCCTAAAACTGCTGAGGATTTGGTGTTTGCTTCCTTTTGTCTCTCCAAAGACTCTTCTTGGAGGAGGTTTCGGTGGTTGGCAAAGCTTTTTTCGTAGCCGGTGCTGGATTTTCTATGCCCTTGGGCTTTCCTTGGGGAAATGAGATGGAAAAAGGAGCAGTGGAGCCGAGTCCTTTCACACAGCTCTGGTTCCAGGTGGGTGGCTCCTGGTTTTTTAGGAGGCAGCAGCATTCTGAAGGCTTTATTTCCACCTTTGGTTTGTCTCCAAGCTGTGATTTGAGCTTCGTGGCTGATGATCACGCCTGAAGCCGCTTTGCCACCAGAGAATTCCCATTTTTCCCCGGTTCTCCTTTCTTTATACTCTCCCTGCTTGCCAGGTGAGACCTTTGGGGCTGATGGAACCCATGGGAGCAGTTTTGTTCCCTCTGATACACAACATCCCCCGAGGACGAGGTGGTGGGTGCTGCTTTGATGGTCCTTTGGGGGAATTTGTGGCTTTAATCCTGGGGGGAACGGGTGGGACACCCCCAGCTGTGCATGGAACAGCTTCCTGCTCCGGGGTGGGATTGTGCTGAGCTGAGACACCGGTGAGGAGAGAGGGAGAGGCCAGAATCACGGAATTGCTGAGGTTGGAGAAGACCTTTAAGATGATCCAGTCCAACCACGGGCCAGCACCAGCGGGGAGGTCGCCTTTAAACCCCATCCTCAAGAGCCACAACCCCACATTTCTGGGGCACCCGCAGGGACGGGCACTCCAAAGCTCCCTGGGCAGCCCCTGCCAAGGCCTGAGCACCCTTTCCATGGGGAAATTCCTGCTGCTGGCCAAGCTGAGCCTCCCCTGGGCCAGCCTGAGGCCGTTCCCTCTCCTCCTGTCCCTGTTCCCTGGGAGCAGAGCCCGACCCCCCCGGCTGTCCCCTCCTGGCAGGGACTTGTGCAGAGCCACCAGGTCCCCCCTGAGCCTCCTTTTCTCCAGGCTCAGCCCCTTGCCCAGCTCCCTCAGCCCCTCCTGGGGCTCCAGCCCCTTCCCCAGCTCCCTGCCCTGCCCTGGACACGCTCCAGCCCCTCCAGGGCTCTCCTGCAGGAGCCACAGGTTTTGGACGCAGGTTTTGAGGTGGGGACAAAGTGCTCAGGGTGTCCCCTCACCTGCGGCTACGTTGGGCTTGGTGGGAACTGTGGAGTTCACAGGTTGCTTCTGGGCAGCCCTAAAATATGTGGAGGTGGTGGAGAGGGGAATTTGGACCTGTAGGCAAAAGTCCTTTGGTTCCTTCTTCCAGGGGCTCTCAGTGTCCCTGGATGTCCCTGAGTGTCCCCCTGGGTGTCCCTGGGTGTCCCTGGGTGTCCCTGGGTGTTGCTGAGCCCAGCAATTCCCCTGAAATCCTGCCCTGGGCAGTGCCCAGCGCTGAGCAGATTGTCCTGAGAGGCTGTGGGGTCTCCTCCCTGGGGACATCCCAGAATATCCACAGTCCCTGAGCTCTGGGGTGATCCAGGTGAGCACTGTGGGCCCTTCCAGCCTCTCCCATCCCGGCATTCTGGACCTTTCTAGAACAAGGTGACAACGTGTGACCCACTGATGTGGCCCAAGGTCACTGCCAGAGTTCCCCAGGGCTGAAAGCAGCTGGGAATGGCTCTGGCTGCCCGTGGGGGCAGGAGGGGTGTCCAGAGCTGGAATTCCAAACCAGAATTCCAATTCCGTGCTCTTGTGAGCTTCTCCTTCTCCCCTCTGGAGCAGCGGCTCCCATTGTCTCCTCTTCCCTCCCCACGGCTCTGGGGCTGGAATTAGAGCTGGGCTCTGGGGCTGGAATTAGAGCTGGGCTCTGGGGCTGGAATTAGAGCTGGGCTCTGGGGCTGGAATTAGAGCTGGGCTCTAGGGCTGGAATTAGAGCTGGGCTCTGGGGCTGGAATTAGAGCTGGGCTCTGGGGCTGGAATTAGAGCTGGGCTCTGGGGCTGGAATTAGAGCTGGGCTGTGGGGCTGGAATTAGAGCTGGGCTCTGGGGCTGGAATTAGAGCTGGGCTCTGGGGCTGGAATTATAGCTGGGCTCTAGGGCTGGAATTAGAGCTGGGCTGTGGGGCTGGAATTAGAGCTGGGCTCTGGGGCTGGAATTAGAGCTGGGCTCTAGGGCTGGAATTAGAGCTGGGCTGTGGGGCTGGAATTAGAGCTGGGCTCTGGGGCTGGAATTAGAGCTGGGCTCTGGGGCTGGAATTAGAGCTGGGCTCTGGGGCTGGAATTAGAGCTGGGCTCTGGGGCTGGAATTAGAGCTGGGCTCTGGGGCTGGAATTAGAGCTGGGCTTTGGGGCTGGAATTAGAGCTGGGCGCTGGGGCTGGAATTAGAGCTGGGCTCTAGGGCTGGAATTAGAGCTGGGCTGTGGGGCTGGAATTAGAGCTGGGCTTTAGGGCTGGAATTAGAGCTGGGCTCTGGGGCTGGAATTAGAGCTGGGCTTTGGGGCTGGAATTAGAGCTGGGCTCTGGGGCTGGAATTAGAGCTGGGCTCTAGGGCTGGAATTAGAGCTGGGCTGTGGGGCTGGAATTAGAGCTGGGCTCTAGGGCTGGAATTAGAGCTGGGCTCTAGGGCTGGAATTAGAGCTGGGCTGTGGGGCTGGAATTAGAGCTGGGCTCTGGGGCTGGAATTAGAGCTGGGCGCTGGGGCTGGAATTAGAGCTGGGCTCTGGGGCTGGAATTAGAGCTGGGCTTTGGGGCTGGAATTAGAGCTGGGCGCTGGGGCTGGAATTAGAGCTGGGCTCTGGGGCTGGAATTAGAGCTGGGCTTTAGGGCTGGAATTAGAGCTGGGCTCTGGGGCTGGAATTAGAGCTGGGCTCTAGGGCTGGAATTAGAGCTGGGCTCTGGGGCTGGAATTAGAGCTGGGCTCTGGGGCTGGAATTAGAGCTGGGCTCTAGGGCTGGAATTAGAGCTGGGCTCTGGGGCTGGAATTAGAGCTGGGCGCTGGGGCTGGAATTAGAGCTGGGCTCTGGGGCTGGAATTAGAGCTGGGCGCTGGGGCTGGAATTAGAGCTGGGCTGTGGGGCTGGAATTAGAGCTGGGCTCTAGGGCTGGAATTAGAGCTGGGCTCTGGGGCTGGAATTAGAGCTGGGCTCTGGGGCTGGAATTAGAGCTGGGCTGTGGGGCTGGAATTAGAGCTGGGCTGTGGGGCTGGAATTAGAGCTGGGCTCTGGGGCTGGAATTAGAGCTGGGCTCTAGGGCTGGAATTAGAGCTGGGCTCTGGGGCTGGAATTAGAGCTGGGCTGTTCAGGAAAAAATGTTGTGGCTCCCGCGCTGGGAGCCAGGCAGGCCCATTTCCTCTGTCCCCAAGTGGGCTGGCTCTGAGGCAAACCAAGGAACCTGTGTCTGTGGATCTCTTGGTTAGCAGAGTTCAGCTTATTTTTAGTTTGGGTGATGGCTTCAGGCAAGCCAGGACAAACCCTGGCGATTTTGGGAGAGGGAGAATGAGAGGGATT